>NW_028300534.1:0-87401 GCF_049724085.1 Artemia sp. Qi Xiang Cuo
AAGCTAGGCAACAAATGATCACTTTCACAAAAAAAAGATTTGACTTACTTGACTTGAGGCTCCTGCTGAGGGTTCGGCGTAGAGAATGATGATACCAGGCGCCTCCAGGTTGCCATATCGCTTGCCAGGCTTGCAGCTTCTTCCACCGGGATGTGGCCTTGGGTGATGAATTCATGGAATTAGTATATTCATCTAGTGGGGGGGAGGCATCCTCTTGACCCCTCCCCCACAAAAAAAGAAAAAAGTATAAAAAAACGTATAAAAACGCAAGCCATAAATACTAGAAATTAAAGATGAACCTAAATTTGAAACCATAAACCCACACACAATATTTAAAACAAAATATATAAACTCGAGCCTCGCACACTAAAACATGAAACCTAACGTAAATAATTCAATACAAACTTTTGACCCACTAAATATTGAATGAAGCTCGAGAGAAAACAGCTAAAATCTGTAAAAACAGCATTGCTTTGACTAAAGTACAGACTATGTGTCTCTAATGTTTTATTATTTATTTTTTCTCCTGGGGATTTTTAACAGGCTAAAATATACCCCGTGATCTTAAAAAAAGTTTCTTCCACTAGAAAATTAAATCGTATTGTTTTTATGGATTTTTGTTGTTAAAAAGATTAATTTACATATTCAATTTAAATTTCATGTATTTTTAAATTCATTTATTCATACCAACCATTATAGAATAGAAGCACCACATTCCAAATTATTAGCCCAGCGACCCAAATTTAATTCTAATACTAAACTTAAGACGTTAAAATAAGAAAAATTAATATTAGCAAAAGACATAACACACTTGCATAAAAACTTTATCTATACACATATAGTCAAATTCAACAAAAATGAATAAAGCCAATACATACAAATTCTCACCCCCCCCCCCAGCAACTAAAAGATATACGAAGATTAAATCCAGAACCCCAATTAGAAGATTTTAGATCTAAAAAAGAAAATGGAGTAAATCCCCAAATATTATGACTTCAATCCTTATATGTGCACATGTACATCCAGCAGAAAATATTGATAATAAGAAAAAAATAAAAAAAATAAATTCTTTATTTCAGTCGCAAAAAAACTAGGTCAAATGCAACGCACGAAATCCTTCCCTACACTTGCAAATACCTTTATGAAGGGCATATTTATTTTTTATAGAAAACAAAATGAAATGGCTAGTTTGAAAAGTCATTCCTAAGGATATGATGCACGCTATTATTTGACCCAAATAACAAAAATGTTAGGAACCAATGAAAAAACTTAAATATAAATCCTAAAGATATAGGCCCCACCTATTAAAATTTAAAAAAAAATCAAGGAATTTTATTTTGCCTAATTATGTTTCTGTAAAAGCAGTTAGTACTACATACTAACAAAGATATTTCAACTAAGGAATGGTCAGATATTCTGAGAAAAATTTTGCCGGTCTACTCAATAAAGTTTCACTGAAAATAGCCTAAACATTCCATTACCTGAAATCGATGCTTAGTTCACTTTATTTTGAATCCTAAAATCCATTTCTCCGGGAACACTATTTGATACTTCACCAGCGAGAGCCATCCTAAAACTAGAATATGGCACATATTACATTTATGTAATTCCTTTGCATCACTTCATATCATTTTTTATAATGCCGTTACGATAGGAATCATTATTTCATCTTTATATAATTGTAATTATTTGAAAAAAAACTACGTTTTCTAAAGAGTTAAAGAGGCTGATTTACAAGGTCGAACCTTAAAACGTACAGGGATTAGGAGGCACAGTTGGGGGCTCCCGCCCCCCAAACCCCCCGCTTTCGCAGCCTTTAAATAAAAAAAAAAGCTTTTTAAACTGAAAGTAAGGAGCGAAATTAAAACTTAAAACAAACAGAAATTATTCCGTATATGAAAGGGGCTGTGCCCTCCTCAACGTCTTGCTCTTTACACTAAAGTTTGAAGTTATGACAACTCTTTTTTTTAAACAATAAAAACCTGATATTTTATTTAGTGTCCCATTTACACTAGTTGATATGATTCTCCCCAGTACATTTTATTTAATTAAATGATGATTATTTGGGTTATTTTTGTTACCTATCGCGGCTTGATGCGTTGATATTCATGTTATTTATGTTTGTTCAGTATTTAGGAGCCTAAAAAAAGAAAATGTCGCGTACCTACAGAGCAGTGTATGATTGAGGTTTTCTTTCTCGTTTTGTGTAAATTGTTCTAAGAGCTTATTTAGATCTTAGCTCCATCTTTCGTCACTAAAAACTGCATGTATAACCCCTAAGTTTATGTTTATTGCTTTTTTTTTGCTTATTGCTCCGTCTTTTACTTTTATATATGACGGGTTTTTCAATAGATAATTATCATAATAATAATAATAATAAAGAAGATTCGCAGCTTAAGTCCTCCTTTCAGATCAAGTTCTCTCTTACTGAATTAAATTCTCTGTTATTCTAATATTATTCTATTATTCTAATTAAGTTATATTCTAATATTATATTCTAAAGATATTAATATTCTAATTATAAAAATATTCTATTTATATTAACTATATAGTATTCTAATATTATTTTCTAATTATACTCTAATATTCTAATATTAACATTCTATTTAAGCTATTTATCTTGATTTCTGCTACTGAATATTCTATATCCTTATTTAAGACGAGTGTCTCATCGCACTGTGCACTATGTCGTCAAAGTGAAGGAAATGATAACGGCATCTCTACGCTTGAAAGTTCTGGTGTTGCCATAATTATTGCTATCAGTAAAGAAAGAGGTGATTGTGTCACGGTTAACCAAGGTGACAGGGTTCATTCTCACTGTCGAAAAGACTTTTGTAGCCAGAGAATAATTTCTACTCTTAAAAGTTGCAATGAAAGGGATTCAGCAATCACTCAAGAAAGTATGTAAGATTCAGCAAGATTCAGCAAGTAATAAATAAAAAAAGAAATTGGGTATCAGAACCGGCTTATCTCCAAGCAGCTGATGCTATCCATCACACAATTTGTTAAGTGAACATCCTTATTGGAATAAACTTGCCTCAGCACGATTCAAAATTAAGTGGTGAACCTGAAGTAAAGAAGTGTAAGAATGCGCTACTTTTGGACAAATATGTCTGGCCTACGCTAGCTATGTCAAAGCTCATTTTGGAAATGCTAAGGTTGTGTTCGACGGATACGAAGATTCAACGTCAACAAGAGACTAGATTCACTTGAAAAGATCGAAAGGCATAAGGTCTCCTGATATCGAATTTACTGGGACATCAACGATAACCCTCAAAAAATACTTTTTCCTGAACAACCAGAAGAACAAGGGAAAATTCATCCTCCTGCTTGCTGGAGTGCTAAACTTGTCAGGATGTCGTGTCATGTATGCTTCAGGTAATGCACATTTCACGATTGGGACAGCCGCAGTGACAAGTTGTTTTGGCGTAGAAACCTGTCTTGTTGGCAATGACACAGACGTGCTCGTCTTGCTTCTTCATCATTGCCAGCCAGGAAGCTACCCACTTTTCTTACGGGCAGAAACCAGGCCGAAAACAGCCAAATTCTACAACATATGATAACTAAAAAGCAAGCTTGGGGAAGTTACAGAGGTCATATTGCCAGTCCATGATTTCCTGGGATGCGATATGACATCTAAGTTCGATTGCGTAGGAAAGCCAGTGTCATTTTTATTGGCTGTGATCAATGAAGAATTCCGAAAAAGCGGCATTTTTTTGCCGGAAGAACTGAGAAAAGCATCAGAGCATCAGTGCAGGCGAAAAGCTCAAACTGCTTGTTTATCGGGCTAAAGATGATCGGGCTAAAGGTGATATCAACATTCGGGATTTGTATCACACCGTCTTTGCCACAGAACGTGCTACTTCAACTTCGTTCCTCAACCCAGAAAACTTGCTTCCAAAATATTCTGCTGTGGTTTAAACCCGGGTACTTTGCAAAAACGTGCAGGGTTTAAATTCAGCGTAAGAGTAAGTGAGATAGGTAGATAGACTAAGTCACGTTTTTTATCATATATAAATTCTATTGATCCGGTAATGCTAGGTGAGCAAATGGTGTGATAAATATGGCTTGTGATAACTGAATAGGGAATAAAAGAATACGGAAGAGTTTCGAGTCTAATATTACAAGATAGAAGGCGATCTAACAACGAATCACTTCTCACTGATGGGTTATTTATATCCGCATTGAAGTCATCAAAGATAACATAATCCAGAGAAATAGAAAGAATTTTTTCCACTAAATCCTCCAACATGTTACATGTCTTAGCATATATGTCCATCAATCTAGAAGAATTGTCTTCATAAGGAAGCTAAGAACTAATGAAGATTATAGTGCCCATACGAACAGCCAAAAAAACTCATCTGAGTAAAAAATCACCGGCGAAATCCCATTAGGATTAAGCTTAACAAAATTCATTTGCCCATCAGAAAGTTGGCCTCGTGTGACTCAGTCGGTAATAAAAAACATCATTGTGAAGGCTGCGGTAAAAAACGTTAATACTAAAATCTGTAGAAATATGCCACTTTAGACAGGTGAAATCAAAATCATTGTAGAGTTCATCAATAACGAAGTCCTAATCCTTTGTACCATTAATATTCAACGATATTACTGAAAACTCCAAAGTCATAGTAAAAGGTTGGAGCGCAAAATTAGGTCACTAGAGAAAGAGCCGGACAAGTTACAGGAGGAATGGATTCTCTAGAGTTAGCAATTTTAGGAGAAATACTAATATATAGATCCTTATTGTAAAAATATGGTCTATCTAGACTGGCATGTTTCGGAGCCTCGCTGGTGAAAGCACTTTGAAAGTGATAATATGATCGGCATTTGATGCAGCATTTAGGTATTTCTTTAAATATGTGAATTCAAAAAAATTCATAACCAACTTTAATTCCTTCTTTGAAATATGCAGACTAAGTGAAAGAGTCTCTAAATTTAATCTTTAATCACATAGTCTGGCCCAGTTGATTTGCGCTTATTATACCTTGCAGTCTATTAATAACTGGAAGGTTAACATCAACTGGGAAACCTCTGAGGATCCCAAAAAGTGCTTTGATTATACCTTAACTGTTATTCCAGTAATGAATTTCTGACTCAATGTACAAAAATCTCCAGTTGCAGATTCATTGATATTTCCATATCCTCTGTCTTTCACATGTTTCAGAGTATAACCTAATTCAGGTCCAGCTAACTAATTGTGAAGATCTTTCCGCTTAATCTGATCACACTGATCTGAAGCAACTTTAGATACAATAAATGTAGCATAAGTTTTAAGGCCTGCGAAAGATATCGGAAGCTGAGGAAAATTCAACTGGTACTGTTCAAGTTTCCCAGGAATCTCAACAACCAATTAAAGTAGCACATTAAACTTCAAGATTAAAGAAGCATAACATTTTGTAGGGCGACATGGCATCTCTGTAGGTCACTTTATCAAAAACATATGTACAAAAGTGTCGTTACAGTCAAGAGATCTTAACAGAGAAACAATATCACTAAAATGATTAGAAAGTTCATTGTTCCCTTTACGTACTGGGCAATCCGATTCAGGTGCACTTATTTTCCACAGTAAACTTTTAGCTTCTTTGACTATATTCACGTCAAAAAACCTCCATACCATGTCTTTTGATAATATCCTCAATTCCGCTTAGCAAATTGCTTTGAATAAAATTCAGAACCGGAGAATATACAAGTTCAGGCGTTTCTTCAGAGCTTTTCATGGCTATCGCAATCACCACACAAATTAAAAAATCTCAATACTAATTAAAGAAAAAATACTGAATTAATAAATATCGAAATATATATCAAACTAAAAGCAAAGTAGGCTCCATTTTATAATCCTCTTAAAGTTAACTCAGGTCAACAACTTACTTGGAATTAATTATGACCTAACCAAAATAAATACAGCCAGGAATGATATCCATTTCAATTTGGTGTTACCTCAGTGAACTCTGAAACGAAGCTGAGTTCAGTGCATTTCAGTGCAACAAAACTTTAGAGATAAATACAAAAACTTTAAATATATAAAACAAGAATATAACAAATGATCACTTTTACCAAAGGCAGACTTGACTTACTTGACTTAAGACTCCTGCTGAGAGTTTGGCGTAGAGAAAGATGAGACCAAGCGCCTCCAGGTTGACCTATCGGTGGCCAGGCTCGTTGCTTCTTCCACTGGGATATGGTCTTGGGTGAGCAATTCATCAGCTTTGTTCCATCTAGTCGGGGGGGGGGGGGGGCCCCTGTACACCCCCCCCAAAATAAAAGAAAAAAAGTCAAAAAAAAAACCAAAACCATAAATACTAGAAATAAAATACGAACCTTAATGTGAAACAAAAAACCCAGACACAGTATTTAAAACATTAAATATAAACTCGAGCCTCACACACAAAAACATTAAATCTACCGTAAATAACCCAATAAAATACAAAACTTTGACCCCTTAAACATTAACTGAAACACGAGATAAAACAGCTAAAACAAAAAAAGACTAGAATCCTACAAAACGAAATTTTAAATCTTATATACAAAATCTACAAAAAAAAAAAAAAAAAATCAAATACCAAAAGGGTCTAGAGAAGGGTTTTCTGAGGAAAAAGGGTATAGAGAAGGCACAACACCTACTTTCCATAGTCAGGGAATACTAAAATACCCAAATTGTTCAACTACTAAAACCATAAGAAAGAAAAATCAAGCATTCCACTTTATTGAGCAATGTTGGTAATACTTATTATGCTCCAAAATTACAAAAAACACTTTCCTTTTTATTCCGAATTTCACAAAATTTAAGTGTTAGTTATTCAAAATTATAAGATTATCATTTATATGTGAATGTCTATAAGTTCATAAATAGGAAATTACGCTATAATTTAGTTTTGCATCCTACTTTAACCACTAGATTTCCCGTCGCAGTGCTTTTGTTTTTAATTGGAAACATAAGCGCCATCTAAATTTAACATATCGTCTAGATGGCTGTTAACTTTGGATTAGCATCAAGTATTCATCTTCAAATTTTAGATAGTATTTATGGATACTCAAGTAAATATATTATGAACGAAGAATGCTTCAACAAGTAGGAACTATTCTAAAACAGTGAAATATTTTCTAAAAGAATAGCTTGGTTTTATGTCTACAAGCTTTTATCTGCAAAGAAAATTAGAAACAAATAAAAATAACACTTGCAATAAAATACTTACAATTTAAAAGACAAAAAACAAGTCAAGAATCACCCTATCAGGGAAATTTAAACAGAGTAATTTTCAGTACTCCATTAATTGGCGAGTCTAAACCAGCTCAAATTTTAACAAAAAAAATAAAGTTTTTCTGTGTTAAAGTTTGAGTAGACGTGATTTCTAAAAACAGCCAATCATATATAAAATTACCGAACGTTTTGGACCAGGACCCAGACAGTCCAAATTATTAGCCCAACGACCCCAATTTAATTCTAACACTACACCTAAGACGTTAAAAAAAAAACAAAAAAAATTAATATTAGCGTAAGGCATAACGTAAAGAATTTGCGTAAGACATTAAGCAACATAGCGTAAGGCATTAGCGTAAGGAATTACAGAAAGTAAACTTACAGAAAATTACAGAAAGTACTTCGACTTACAGAAGGTAGACATTTAGATATCTACTAGATATCTAATTACAAACAGAACACCCAAGTTACAGAAAATTCAACCTTTAACGAAGAAAATGTAAAGTAATAACAGAGAAACTTATATCAACAAACACGTCTTGGACCCCAATTATGAAGATAAATCCCACATAAATTCCCATTAAGTATCCGAAAGCCACTAACAGATATACGAAGATTAAATCCAAAACCCCAATTAGAAAATTTTAAATCTAAAAAAGAAAATGGAGTAAATCCCCAAATATTATAACTTCAATCCTTATATGCACACATGTGCCTCCAGTACAAAATATTGTATACTCCAGTCCCAATAACCAATATTATATGTAAACAATGGGCAAAGTTCATAGCTTGCAGCCCGTCCCCCGAGAACTGTGGGAAATGAAGTCATCCTCAATGACATATTCAATAAATTTTCGGCTATGCTGAACAAAACAGCTATATCCCTCCTCCTACCCCCTCCTCCTACCCCTCCCCCACCACAAAAAAGTCCCTCCTGAAAAAGTCTGTATACTTCCCAATAACCGATACTATGTGTAAACAATGGGCAAAATTCATAACTTGCAGCCCTTCCCCCGACAACTATGGGGAATTAAGTCATCCTCAAAGACATATTTATTAAGTTTTTGACTATGCTAAACAAAATAGCTATCTCCAAATTTTGATTGGGCGAATTTGGGGAGAAATGAGCCTGGGAGGGGGCCAAGCTGCTCTCCAATTTTCTTGGGCACTTAAAAAGGGCACTAGAACTTTTAATTTCCATTTGAATGAGCCCTCTAACGGGATTCTAGGACTGCTGGATGGATAGGATCTCCCTGGGAAAAAAACAACAAATTAGCAACACATAATCCCGAATCCGTGATCTTTCTTCTGACTAAAATACAAAATTCCTCAATCTTCCAGATATGAGCTTGAAACATCTACGGTAGCGTTTTCTTTTACGCTGAATCTCGCGGTTTGATTTTCATTCTTATTTTATACCTTTCGTGGGTTGTTTCCCCTTTTTTCGAAAATAAGGCAAATTTTTTCAGGTCCAAAAATTTTGATGGGTAAGACTAAACTTGATGAAACTTACATATTTAAAATCAGCATAAAGATCCGATTCTTTACATATCTACTGGTATTAAAATTCCATTTTTTAAAGTTTCGGTTACTATCGAGCGGGGTCGCTCCTAACTTACAGCTTTTTACCACGAACCGTTTGAAAATATGGAACTTTTTATTTTTGCTAGGAGAAAGATCCTAAATATGGTTTTGTTTAGTTTTTTGTTGTTGTTTTTTTCCAGGGTTGATCGTATCGATCAAGTAGTCCTAGAATTTTATTAAAGGGTTCTATCAAGAATTCTGGCTCCAATTTTAAGTGACTGAAAATATTGAGATGAAAACGGATCACAACTAAACTATGCAACAAACAATCGCTTTCACCAAAAAAAAAGGACCTTACCTGATTGACTTGAGGCTCCTGCTGAGGGTTTGGCGTAGAGAACGATGATACCAGGAACCGCTAGGGTGTCATCTCGCTTGCCCGGCACGCAGCTTCTTCTCCCAGGTTGGGGCCTGGATTTATTACTTCATGAACGTTGTGTTTACATCTAGTGGGGGGGGGGTCTCCTCTTGGCCCATCCCCCACAAAAAAAGAAAAAAATATAAAAAAAACGTATAAAAAAACGCGAACAGTAATCAACAGTATCAAAGGAATAACCAAAATTTGAAACCATAAACCCAACCACAATATTTAACAAAACTTATATACAATCGAGCCTTAAACACTATCACAAGACATCTCCTATGAATACTTCAAGACAAGGAGAAAAAATTAATACGTGAACATTGTATAACGCACAATAGAATAGAACTAATATCCGTGACAATGCTTTTGCTTTGCCAAACAGTTCGTGGTAACGAACTGTAAGAAAGGAGCGACCCGGCTCAATGGTAACCGAAACTCTAAAAACCGGGTTTTTGATACCAATAGATACATCAAAAGAATCAGATTTCAATGCTGATTTCAAATATATAACTTTTATCAAGTTTAGTATTGACCATCAAAAGTTACGCGCCTGAGAAAATTTGGCTGATTTTCAAGAAAAGGGAGAAAGACCCCCTAAAAGTTATAGAACCTTAATGAAAATCACACCATCATATTCAGCGTATCACCCTACTGTAGAGGTTTCAGGCTCCTATCCACAAAAATGTGGAATTTTACATTTTTTGCCAGAAGAAAGATCACGGATGTGGGTTTATTTGTTGTTTTTTTTTTCCCAGGGGTGATCGTATCAACCCAGTGTTCATAGAATATCGTGGGAGGGCTCATTGGAACGGAAATAAAAAAGTTCTAGTGCCCTTTTCAAGTGACCAAAAAAAATGGAGGGCAACTAGGCCCCCTCCCACGCTTTTTTTTCCCCAAAGTCACTCGATCAAAATTTTGAGATAACCATTTTGTTAAGCAGGGTCAAAAATATGATAAACATGTCTTTTAGGATGACTGAATCTCCCGAAGTATCCAGAGGGAGGGCCAAAAGTTATGAATTTTACCCAATGTTAACATATAGTATTGGTTATTCGGAAGTATACAGAAGTTTTCAGGAGGTTTTTTTTTCTGGTAGTGGGAGGGAAGGGTGGGTTGGGGGTTATGTTGGAAGATCTGTTCATGAAGGAAGTTTTCATGGGGGAAGGGAAATTGCCATGAAGGGGGCACCGGACTTGCCAGCATTATTTATTGGTTATTGGGAAGTATACAACCATTTTCAGGAAGGATTTTTTTCTGGAGGGGGGGCTAGAGGAGGGGGTTACTCTGGAGAATATTTCCTCGGAGGATGTTTCTTCGGGGTAAGGGACATTTCTATGAAGGGGGCGCCGGATTTCCAAGCCTTATTTAAAAAACGATCAGAAATTAAATAAAAAAAACAAGTTTTTTCAACTGAAATATAAGAAGGAATATTAGAACTTAAAACGAACAGAAATTATAACGTATGTGAGGGGGTTCTCCCCCAAGTCAATACCTCGCTCTTTACGCTGCAGTTTTTTTTAGTGCTTTCAAAAGAGCTATCTATTCTAATTAAATGGCCTTTGTGATTCAGGGGTTTGTGAATAAAATTTTTTTTTAACTTTTAACGTAAATAGCGTGTTATTGACTACGGGTATAACCCACTCATATACGTAATAAAATATACGTAATAAAAAAAAAACAATAAAAAAACAAGCGATACGGCTCAATAGTAATCGAAACTTTTAAAAACGGAATTTTGGTGTCAATAAATGTATCAAAAGAATGTGTTTATAATGCTGATTCTAAATATATAAATTTTATTAAGTTTAGTATTACTCATCAAAGGCTACGAGCCTGATAAAATTTACTCGATTTTTTAAAGAGGGGGGAAGAATCCCCTACAAGTGAAAGAATTTTAATGAAAATCACACCGTCAGATTCAGCGTATCAGAAAACCCTATTACATAGGTTTCAAGCTCATAAGTAGTAAGGCATCAATAGATATCACGAGTGATTGCGTAATATGCCTTACCAGGATCATTCACCTATTACTAGGAACGGTACATTGGCTTAGCAGACGGGTTTTTTATGAGGTAACACGCATTTTTTGGGGGTCAGACGGTAAGAGAGAGCGGCGGTCACACTAACTTGATTGGTAGTTGGATTCAAATATAAGGAGTAATTTTCTTTGTAGTTCTTATTAGTAAGAGAATTGAGTTCAGAGAGAGAATAGTTTCTTTGAGAGGATATTAGTGGAGAAAAAAAAATGAGTGGTGCATTTACAATATTGGAGATTAATGATGCAACCGACAGCAGTAGCAGCAATGATATACGAGTAGCCAATGTAGCTGTGCAAATAACCGCTGGCTGTAGACTATGCCTTGAATGGGATAGTATGTATGCTAGATATGTGATATCATTAAGCAAGTTTAAGCAGGAGGAGCAACTATGTTTTGCTGGAAAAGTGGATATTCTCCATATAAATAAACTTCGGTCAGCATTAGATGTCCTATCGAAACATATTGATGAGAACAAAATGCATCAGTGAATATTATTATTGTAATTATGTTCAATAAAAATGTTTCTAAATCAATGGTATTTTTTTCTTTCTAGAGTACAAAAAGAAATTCTGGTTAGTCTGAAGTTGGTTGTGAGAGAGTTAGGACTCTAAAAAATGGATAGATTCGAGAAAGAGCGAATCATGAGGAATCTAGTTCTTATGGAAAAACTTTGATTCTAGATGATGATTTTCTAGAGTTGTCCATTCAAAGGAAGATATTTTCTCGGGGAATGCTTGTTGATATAACGAAAACTGATTCTCAAACATTAGACTATTGTATGAAGCTTCTATGTCGTAGTCCAAATGCATTTATACAATTTATTGATATATTGATCAAGACACAGCAAAATGATATTGTGGATTTGCTTTTAAACAGTAGTTTTGAAATTTAAGACTTTTTTTCGTAAGAAAGATGGAGCTCAAGGATGAGTTACTCCTCTCTCTCTGTCTCAGACAATTTTTGTTGTTGTTACCTCAGTTTCATTATGGTAGTGAGAGTGTCAACACATAACAAAATGTATCATACATGTCCGTTATGTATTTACTCACTAGACAGCTGGACATTATCATGGGAGACTTGTGCAGTGATTTAGGAGTATGATGAAAAGTGTAGATTATGCAACCCTTGTAAATTGCATAGAGGATATGCTGTACAAATTAGAGGTTGTAATTCCTGTCTTGAGGGGATGTGTGACTCTCATCCTAGAGGCCACCTATGCTCCAATTGTCATTATGATAAATGTAATCAGTGGGAGAATACATACCCCGGTATGATTGGAAAGAATTCTAACCGTGATTTTAGTTTATTGCTACAAGATTGGTATCGTCGTGGTTTTAGATTGTTTTGGGAGGAGGAACCGGGTCAACAATTCAACCGCTGGAACAACAAAAGAATATGTTTTCTAAGTTACCTTTGTGAAGACACTGGGTGTTTTGATTATAAGCCTTTTTTTTAAATATATAAGGCTGATTATAAGGCTGATTTTTATTTGGCTGTGACGGAATGTGATTCGCCACTTGAGGACACTGTTTACGAAATTGCTTCAAATAAGCAAATTGAAACATTTGAATTCTATAAAATGAATGAGAATAGTATCATTGACTATACAAAGAGGTATGACAAGAGTGAAGTCACACTCTACTGTAGAAAATGTGACCCTGACATTGCACTATATCAGGATCAGTACACTGTGAATTCAGATAATCTGCCTGCACTAGTTGTTGTCGACAAATACCTAGTAGTGGATGAAATCTAAAGAGTAGAAAAGTCGTTTTATCATGTATATATTTTTTTTTTATTAATAAGCAATTTCACATACATCATTAGAATATTTTATTCTTAGGACACTACAATCAATATCAAATACACTTGTAAGTACATCCTCAGAAAGTCATATAATTGAGGTAAGTCAACGTAGATGTTGAGAAACTGCTTGTAGGTGTAGCCACGACGTCTGAATATGAGAAAGAGTAGTGCATGAAAGCCACACGTCTTAGTCGTTAAATCCTGTACTCTTCGTTGATTTTGAATAATGGTTTTCCCCCTGCTTTCAATAAAGTTGCTGATGTATGGAGCGTAGAATTTATACGATAGGCCAAGAGGATCAAAAAATTCAATATTCTTCGCTGTTTGAAAGATGCATAACCAATGACCGGTCTTCAAAGTCGATGGACTGCTATTGACAATGATTAGGGTATTGTTAAGACTTGGAATTTTTTCAATGAAGTCCGAAGGTATGCAATAGGACTTGTACTGGGACATGTATGGATCCATACTAAATACTTTGATTATTTCGTTTGTGTTCATGGTGCCCGCTCTAGTAGAACACTTCCATTAGGCTGCATCTCCCAATAGTTTTAAAATTGGCTCAATGATATTAGCATGATACTCTCAGCCAGAGCATTGGCAAGTGTATACTCTAAACGTACATTCCCTTTTCGTACTATGCTCATTTCTTGTTCGCCAGACAAATCCATAACAATAACCCCGTGATTTTTTCAAAACATTGAATCGGTTATTCCATTTTCAAATAGTTGAGAGTCATGATCTAGGGATTGCATGGTCAACTCGTACAGAGTTCTATAGGATTTTTTGTCAAATGATAAAGTGTACAGTGTAATACCATTCACTTTGCACACGAGGTTAGATAGACCGAAAAAATTAAAACATGGGGGGATTCAGTCCAGGATCCAACGGCACTACCACTCTTCACAAAGGCCAAAGCCAATTTTGATGGGATTTCTCCATTGATAAATGATGAATCGCTATAGCTACGAGAGCCGGTGGCAATATGACGTTGATTGGTGATCGTATGGGGGACAAGAGGTTTAATGTTGTTACCATTGGCTCTTAGCTTTTCCACTGCCAATGCAACAGAGCTCATAACTTGTTGTTTTCGGACGTGGAGAATTGCCGATGTGATAATGACATTTGCATCGGGTGCTGCAGGAAGTGTTTTTCTCGATGTTTCATGATCGATGAGATCATTGATTATAATTCGACATGATTTTATCAAGATCATGAATTAAAGCCGGTGTATTTTTCAATATACAATATCTTGAAATGAAAAGTCGAATAGTCTTTATTAATCGTCCGGCCATGGTAGCCTTTATAGGACTGTGAGCATGATAGAGCAGTGTACTATATTTCTCTGGTATTTTTGCAACATGAGGATTAACAAAATCACTACTGTGATTCGTTAGAATTTTTTTATATAAATCCTGTTCAAGAATACATTCAAATGTCTGAACAAATTCAACACCTCTCTTTGATCGCAAAGGAACTTCATATGCATAGCGACTATAAACACTGATTGCAAGTAGAATGTACTTGTACGGTGTATTATGACGTCTTTGAAGCTCACCTAGAGTCAGGAGATTTGCTTGCATTGTATGCAATGGGTAAAAGGCTTTAGTTTTCGATATTGATTGGCACGAAGTCTATGATTTCTATGCAGAGTGTAAATTGATTCATTTTGTAGATAGTCTTGTACACCTTTAGTCTGAACACCAGTGAATTTGGAAAAACTGGTGGGGGAACTTAAACTCCCCATCTCACCAATATTTTCATAAACACTTTTCTGAACTTCAAGCATTTTGAAAGTATAAACGTAGTGTAACGTCCATTACCCTTTTCTATACTGGCGGTTGGTCGTGGTGTTGGCGATGGTGATGATGACTTGATGCGTATGCACTTTTGTCTAGCTAGGAGTTGAGTGCTAGTATCTTCCAAATTGATTTAAAATCTTCTTCTTCTTCAAGTTCATTTTTTAATGGTGTCAATGTTATTGATGATGATGATGATGATGATGATGATGCATGTTGATTTAATTTTATGAGAATTTTTCTTTTGCCAATAAGACTTTTGGGGAAGTTTAATGTATTTAGAAAGTTTTATATATGAGTGTCAAAAGATAATAGTAATTTACTATTTGTAATCATGTCATAGATCCAATCAAGTAGATTATAGCTATTGCCCCAAATTATAATCTCTTCCCCTTAGCTCTCAACTTGAATATGATCATGACCACTTTCCATGATATAGGCTAGGAGTCGTGTTATTTTTTCAACCTATTTTTTGGGGCTTATATTTCCAATTTTCAATACAATTGAATCTAATTCCTCCTTCTTCAATTGTGTTCCAGCAGCAGAATCCTGAGGAGATTATTATTTTTTGGAGTCAATACCAGCAGCAGTGGGATTCGACCAATAGGAGATATGTTTGTCCACTCCGTGAAGTTCATCTTTAAGTAAAAGAAGTTTTTTATAGTCCTCAAGATTCTAATTGTCTAGGAACTTACTCAGATTGTTCTCAAAGTGTTCAACGGGCGAGAGAGTGAGTTCTATTGGAGTCAATTTATAGGGTTTTGCCATTCTCTGTCCTTAGAGAAAACTGTTTACAAGTCCTGCAATAATTGGAGGTAAAAGTGTGAAAAAGCTACCCCCCGCCTGAAGAAGTCGTTTCCTTTTAAAATTCTTTCTTATCTTTTTAGAGGCCCAAATACATACAAAATAACGATGTTGCCTTTCCTATTGCTTAAATATTTATGGTACTTGAAAATTGCCCTCGGTCAAGTTTAAACAAAGTTCAGATATTAGATTATGAAATCATTGTCAATACCGTGTTTGAGTATTACTTTCCTAAGCGGAGGTTTTGAAGGGCTTAGAACTGAAAACAAATGTCTATTTTCATGTAGTTTCTTCAGTGTCATGATAGCAACTAATAGGTCTTTTTAGGGCTCACGGAGAGATTTACTGTAATTTCATTGTCAAAAATATTCGTGACTACACGAAGATTTTCCTGTGTATTTTGATTAAGATCCAATAGGGTGTAACAGTAGAGTTTATTAGTTGCATGTTAGTGTGCTGAGAGAAGAAATTTGGGGGATCCCGGATAGATTTGCTTATTGAGAGTTTTTAGCAAGCTAAAATCACGAACAACTTTATCGATGATATAGTAGGTGTAGTTCAATTCAATTGTTCGCATACATTTGCTCTAAAGAAAGAGATTGTGTAGAACCAGAGTAACGGAAATCTGTTCATGATGAGAGCGAACAGTGATCAGTTGTAGCATTTCCTGGGACCATTGTTCAATAGATTCAGCCAGATCGTCAATGATCAACCAAGAGTTTGGTTCAATAATGCTGAAAACATAAAGTCCCTTTATGAATTGTATCTGCACCAATCCCATGGTGGTGGTGGTGGCAGGAATTGCTTTTATTTTATAATATGACTCCTGCCAAATACTGTATAGATTTTTTCGGCTTTTCCACAAACATTTTATTGCAATTTTTAATTATTTTAATTAAGAGTGTTGTTTTGCCCGACATTGACGGTCCACACAGAAGCGATCTGAATGGTGTTTTAAATTGATACATGTTCCCTTCAACAGTTTACCTAGACAACTAACTGTAGACTATGGCTGTCTAATGACTAAATAATTTCCCTATTACTACTACTCCGTTCAAGAATAATAACGAGAAGAAGACGAATAATATTTTCTTTTATTAAACATAAAAAAGGTGACATTACTTTAAAAAAAAATACTAAATTGAAAAAAGCACATTAAACATTAAAAAAAAAACACTTTTTTAATTTATTTATAATAAAAAAAATACAACATTTACATAACCACTAGAAAAAAAAAACACTTAAATAAATACACTTTTTTTTGTTTATTTATAAAAAAAAATACAACATTTAATGGACAAATGCACTTGCGAAATAATATCATACACTTTTACTTACAACATTTTAAATTTTGGGGTCCCCCCCTCCCCCTGGTGGGTGGCCCCTGCGGCGGCCCGGGCCGGGAAGCGCCGGCCGCCGGGGGCCCGCGGCGGGGGGGCCGGGACGGGGCTGGTCTTAAACACTGGAAATTGATCTGCCTTGCACACACACACACACACACACACACACACACACACACACACACATTGAAAATTGTTTGTGATAAAGAAAAAAGAATTAAAAGAAAAAACACTCCATTACCCAAACAACCCTCCCACCCAATTTATACTTTTTTTAATGAATTGAAGTTAATTTTTCTAGACCGAGTTTTTTTCTGTACTCTATACAATCAACACGGTCTGAAATTAAATAAAGACCGTGTGGTAGTAACTTCACACCATCCTCAAATACATAGACTTTGTCTGATATGGCAGACAAGGCGTTTTTTTCAACTCTAACTGTGTAGTTTTTAAATTGTAAAGAGCGAATCGCCGCGACTTTCATCCTTGGCACTAGACTACGTTCCACATAGTTTCTATACACACACATGTCAAAATTATTTTTTACAAAGTGTGTAGGTACCCCCTTGCAAACTTGTTTGATATCTTTGCCGTGCATTTCCACACAGTACACCTTCGGACCAGGAAACACACCACTGGATATCAGATCGCTACCCGTTTCAGATTTTAACATTAACAATTGATTTGGGGCCTGGCGTTTCACTAGCTCTGGGTAGAGGGATTCGTCCCAATTAGTGTAGTCCATTCGTGAGCTAATGTACTCACCATTTTCCAAATCATTGAATAGATTAACAGTTTTGACTTTTAACAGGAGTGAATCAGTATCCCCGTAATACACTTGAACTTGTCCCTCAATCGGCCACTGTACCTTGCATACATTATAATAAAATGACAACATGAGTTTCTTGGATATTTCAGTTATTGCACTTCCGACTGCAATATTTTTATTTAATACAATGTTCCTTTTCTTGCGATGTAGGAGCACCATATTGGAGTCTATGATTGTGAACGATGTGAAGTTTGGATTCGCAATGATTCGAGCACAATCTTTGGGGTTGGTTACAATGTCATATCGACTTCTGTTTCGCTCGCTCTCACAAATTTTATTGAAGGCTGAGTTCAAAATGAGTTTATAGACTTCTTTTTCAACTTTCATTTTCGATTGTGAACGCTTACTGACAAAGGTGTCAATAAACGTTTTCATGTAAGGCTTTTGATCAAATTGGAGGGCTCTATGAATCTTTGTGAACTTGAAACCATTGGACACCATCCATTTCAATAGCACGTGATGAACAACGATATTCTGTTTCGGGTTGAGGTCGGCAATTAGTTTTTGTTTTGAAGGTACCCAGTGCATACTCCCATCCTCTCCCATCCCCTCCTCAACGCCTCGCTCTTTACGATAAATTTTGACTCTGTCTCACAACTCTATTTTTTAAAACAATAAAACTTTTAGCGTAAAGAGCGAGGTGTTGAGGAGGGGATAGCCCCTCTCACATATAGAATCATTTCTGTTTGTTTTAAGTTTTAATGTTGTTCCTTACTTTCAGTTAAAAAAACTTATTTTTTTTTTTTAGTCTATAGTAAAGGCCTTAAGGCACCCATATTTTATTATTTATTTTTTCTACCAGAGATAGGCTACTTCATATGGAAGTGATTGTCGTATATAATTTAAAGATGTCTTATTCAATTGAAAGCTCAAAGTACTTGGTTGCTTTGAATTTTGTTAGTTTCAAGCTTGATTTGTATATTCAATTTAAGTGTCATGTGTTCTAAAGTTTATTTATTCATACGCATTAATATCTATTGTATGTTTGTTTGTATTAAAAGAGGTTAAAGTCTGGAAGTTAAAGTGGTTGTAAAAACGAGGTTGTAAGAAAAGGTTAAAATCTGTATTAAAAGAGATCAACGATAAAAAACAGCTTGAACCTCGTGTACTAATTCTTGAAGTTAAAACACAAAAGCTTTACTCTAAGACTATTCAAGAGGAGAGACAATATATTCAAAAATTAAACCCCAAGTATGAATACATATAGGAAAATACCACACTTTATAGAAAAGAAGCACCTCATTCCGAACTATTAGCCCAACGACCCAAATTTAATTTTAACATTAAACCTCAGACATTAAATTAAGACAAATTAATATTAGCATAAAACATAACACCCTTTCACAAAAATTTTTTCTAGACACATATAGTTCGATTCAACAAAAAGAATAAAGCCAATACATACAAATTCTCACCCCCCCCCCCCCAGCAACTATAAGATATTCGAAGATTGAGTCCAGAACCCCAATTAGAAGATTTCAAACCTAAAAAGAAAACGGAGTAAATCCCAAAATATTGTGAGTTGATTCCGAATGTATTCACATATGGCCCCGGCCCATAATATCGATTTTAAGAAAAAAAGAAACATCCTCCATTGAAAGATTCTCTCAAGTAACCCCCTCCTCCTATCCTCCCCCTGACAAAAATAATCCCTTCTTAAAACGTCTCTATACTTCCTAATAACCAATATTATATATAAACAATGGCCGAAGTTCATAACTTGCAGCCCTTCCCCCGAGAACTGTGGGGAATTAAGTCATCCTCAAAGACATATTTATTAAATTTTCAGCTACGCTAAACAAAATAACTATATCCCTCCTCCTACTCCCTCCCCCACCAGAGAAAATTCCTCCTAAACGACTCTGTATACTTCCCAATAACCTATACTCTATGTAAACAATGGGTACAGTTCATAAATTGCAGCCCTTCCCCCGAGAACTGTAGGGAATTAAGTCATCCTCAAAGACATATTTATTAAATTTTTGACTATGCTGAGCAAAATAGCTATCCCTCCCCCACCAGAGAAAATCCCTCCTGAACAAGTCTGTATACTTCCCAATAAACGATACTATATGTAAACAATGGGCAAAGTTCATAACTTGCAGCCCTTCCCCCGAGAACTGTGGGGAATTAAGTCATCCTCAAAGACATATTTATTAAATTTTTGACTATGCTGAGCAAAATAGCTATCTCCAAATTTTGATTGGGTGAATTTGGAAAAAAATTAGCCTGGGAGGGGGCTAGGTTGCCGTCAAATTTTCTTGGGCACTTAAAAAGGGCACTAGAACTTTTTATGTCCATTTGAATGAACCCTTAAATGGTTTTTTGGGACTATTGGATTGATAGGATCACCCCTAGGAAAAAAAACAAAAAATAATAGCAAATAAACACGAATCCTTGATCTTTCTTCTGGAAAAAACGCAAAATTCCACATTTTTGCAGATAGGAGCTTGAGACATCTACAGTAGCATTTTATGTTACGCTGAAACTCACGGTTTGATTTTCATTAAGATTCTATTACTTTCGGGGGTTGTTTCCCCTTTTTTCGAAAATAAGGAAATTTTTTTCAGTTCCAAAACTTTTGATGGGTAAGACCAAACTTGATGAAACTTATATATTTAAAATCAGCATAAAGATCCGATTCTTTATGTATCTACTGGTATTAAAATTCCATTTTTTAATATTTCGGTTACTATTGAGCAGGGTCGCTCCTTACTTACAGTTTGTTACCACGAACTGTTTGAAAATATGGAATTTTTTATTTTTGCCAAGAGAAAGATCACGGATGTGTGTTTGTTTAGTTTTCTGTTTTTTTCCAGGTTTGATCGTATCGATCAAGTAGTCCTAGAATATTGTGAGAGGGCTCATTCGAGAATTCTAGTGCCTCTTTTTAGCGACCAAAGAGATGGGAGGGCAACTATGCCACAACTAAGCTAGGCAACAAATGATCACTTTCACAAAAAAAAAAGATTTTACTTACTTGACTTGAGGCTCTTGCTGAGGGTTTGGCGTAGAGAGCGATGATACCAGGCGCCTCTAGGTTGCCATATCGCTTGCCAGGCTCGCAGCTCCTTTCACGGGGATGTGGCCTTGGGTGATCAATTCATGGAATTTATATACCCATCTAGTAAGGGGAGGTATCCTTTTGATCCCTCCACCACAAAAAAAGAAGTAAGTATAAAAAAACGTATAAATACCTCCTACAATATATATTATATATTAAATACTAAACTAAGTTTGATAAAATAAAACAAAACATAATATTTAAATAAAAATATATAGACTTGAGCCTCGCAATCTAAAACAAGAAACATAACGTGAATAATTCTATATGAAACATTGACCCATTAAACATTGAATGAAGCGCGAGAGAAAACACCTAAAATCAGTGGCAACGCTATTGCTTTGCCTATAGTAAAGGCCTTACAGCTCCAATGTTTTATTATTTATTTTTTCTCCCAGAGGTACTTCATATGGAAGGGGTCGTCGTATAAACTTCAAAGGGGTCTCATTCAATTGAAAATTGAAAAGTCTTGCTAGCAGTGATTTTTGTTTGTTTCAAGCTTGATTTGGTTATTCAATTTAAGTTTCATGTGTTTTAAAATTAATTTATTCATACCACACATTATAGAATAGAAGCACCACATTCCAAATTATTAGCCCAACGACCCAAATTTATTTCTAACACTAAATCTAAGACGTTAAAATAAGACAAATTAATATTAGCATAAGACATAACACCCTTGCACAAAAACTTTATCTACAAAAATTAATAAGACCACTAAATACAAATTCTCACCCCCCCCCCCCCCCAGAAAATAAAAGATAGATGAAGATTAAATCTAGAACCTCACTTAGAAAATTTTAGATCTAGAATTGAAAACGGATTAAATCCCCAAACATTATGCCTTCAATGCTTATATGCGCAGAGGTGCCTCCGGCACAAAATATTGATCCTATGAAAAAAATAAAAAAATTATATTTTATTTCAGTCTAAAAAAAACTAGGTCAAATGCAACACACGAAATCCTTCCCAACACTTGCAAATACCTTTATGAAGGGCATATTTATTTTTTATAGAAAACAAAATGAAATGGTTAGAAGAAATTGAGCAGGCAAAGAAGGAGCTAGTTAGCGAATCTAGGACTGCGAAAATGTGGCTTGAACAGTATTCTGAAATGAATAAAATTCTTTGAACGTCAGTTCGCGCTGAACGGACTGGAGATTTCGATCTGTATCTTCAGAGCTGGTTTAGTATGCTTCCTTATTTCGCGGCATGAGGTCAAACTACATATGCTAAATCAGCCCGTCTCCATTTACCGACCCTTGTGACTTTGATAGAATTACAGATCGAATTATAAAAGTTCTTCAATAGGTCACTTTTCCATTAACAGAACCAAATATTTAAGGATAGGACAGGCTGTAGAATTTGTTATAGCAATCATCTTCATGAACACTCAAAACCGCTGGCAGTCTCACCCTAGAAGAGGGTTTGAATGAACTGCAGCGGTTAATCTGGAAACTGTTTATGTCAGTACGAGCTCAAATGAATATAATCTTGCAAAACCATTGGATGGATTTAGTACAAAAGTAACCAGCATATTGATACAATGGGAATCAGAATAGTGAAAGACAGTAGAGATTTGCAGAAGTTGCTCAATCTGTTTGAAACTTTACAGCTGCTCACCAGAAACAAACGAAAGTCGTTACTAGAGTCAATTCTTTGCCACAAGTCAGCCTCAACGATACAAAAAACGTTTGGTTGCATATACTGCAAGGGATAGTTAGAAAGCCACCAGAAATTTTTGTGTTCCCAGGGCGAGATCGCGTCATAACTTTGGCTGCAAAGTTAGCTCCAAAGCTGGTGAGCCGGTCGAGATTGACCAAACGCTATTGTTCTATTGAAAAGTGGCTGTAGCCATTGCTGACGATAAAGATCTGTCAGATAACAATGGTTAGAAGATTTGCTCTTTTCCTTCTGTATTTTCTTAATCACACAAGATGCTATGTATAGCTGACAAAGCGTTCCTCCTGTAATCTCACTGGATAATTACCGAGGCCTCTTATACGAATCTTTCGAAGATTGACACATATGTTATAGAGAGAGGATGGCTCCTATATAAATTCACTTGAACAACCGATACTACTTTTGGACAAATATGTCTGGCCTACGCTAGTTGTGTCAAAGCTTGTCAAAGCTCATTTTGGAAATGCTACGGTTGTGTTCGACGGATACGAAGATTCACCGTCAACAAGAGACCAGACTCACTTGAAAAGATCGAAAGGCATAAGATCTCCTGATATCGACTTTTCTGGGACAACAACGGTAACCCTTAAAAAAGACTTTTTCCTGAACAACCAGATGAACAAGGGAAAATTTTCCACTCTGCTTGCTGGAGAGCAAAATTCGTCAGGATGTTGCTTCATGTATGCTTCAAGTAAAGCAAATTTCATGATGGCGACAGCAGTAATGAAAGTCTGTCTAGATATTAAAAACTGTCTTGTTGGCTATGACACAGACGTGCTCGTCTTGCTTCTTCATCATTGCCAGCCAGGAAGCTACCCGCTCTTCTTACGAGCGGAGACCAGGCCGGGAACAGCCAAACTCTACAACATATGATAACTAGAAACCAAGCTTGGGGAAGTTGCAGAGGTCATACTGCCAGTCCATGATTTCCTGGGATGCGATACGACCTCTAGGTTCTACGGTGTAGGAAAGCCAGTGTCACTTTTATTGGCTGAGATCAATGAAGAATTCCGAAAAATGCGGCGGTTTTTTGCCGGAAGAACTCAGAAAAATATCAGATCATCAGTGCAGGCGAAAAGCTCAAACTGCTTGTTTATCGGGCTAAAGGTGATCGGGCTAAGGGTGATACCAACCTTCAGGATTTGTATCACACCATGTTTGTCACAAAACTGGCTTCTTTGACCTCGTTCCTTCACCCAGAAAGCTTGCGTCCGACATTGTCAGCTGTACTTTAAACCAGGGCACTTTACAAAAACTTGTAGGGTTTAAATTCAGCGTAAGAATAAGTTAGATAGGGAGATGGTCTAAGTCGTGTTCTTCACCATGTATAAACTCTATTGATGTAGTAACACTAGGTGAGCAAATAATGTGATCAATATGGCTTGTGCTGCCTGAATGGGGAATATAAGAATACGGATGAGTTTTGGGCATTATATTATAAGATGGAAGGCAATCTAACAACGAATCAATTTTCATTGATGGGCTATTTATATTCGCATTGAACTCACCAATGATCACATAATCTAGACAAATAGAAAGAATTTTTTCCACTAAAACCTTCAACGTATTACAGATTTTAGCATATCTATCCATCAATCTAGAAGAATGGTCATCATAAGGCAGATAAGAACTAATGAAGATTATAGTGCCCTTAATAACAGCCAAAAAAAACTCAACTGAGTGAAAAATCAAAGACAAAATCCAACTAGAATTAAGCTTAACAAAACTAGCTTGTCCATTAGACAGGTGACCTCGTGTGGCTCAGGCAGTAATAAAAAAAACATCATGGTGAAGGCAGCGGTAAAAACCGGTAATACTAAAGTCTGTAGGAATATGCTACTTCAGACACGCGAAGTCAGAATCATTCTAGAGTTCATTAATAATAAAGTTCTTATCCTTTTTGCCATTAGCATTCAACGATATTATTGAAAACTCCAAAGTCATTGTATAAAGTGGGAGCACAAAATGAGGTCATTAGATAAAGAGCCGGAAAAGCTGCAAGAGGAATGGTTTCTACCACAGTTAGCAATTTTGGGAGAATTACTAAAAGATCGATCCTTATTGGAAAAATATGGTCTATCAAGTCTGGCACGTTTCGGGACATTGCTGGTGAAAGCACTTTGAAAGTGATCGTATGATCGGCATTTGAAGCATCCTTTAGGTATTTCTGTAAATATGTGAATTCAAAAAAATTTATAGCCAAATTTAACTCCTTCTTTGAAATATGCAGACTAAGTGAAAGAGTCTCTAAATTTATGCTTTACTGACAAAATCTCTCCCAGATAATTTGCGCTTATTATACCTTGCAATATCTTAATAACTGGAAGGTCAACATCAACTGGGAAACCTCTGAGGATCCCAAAAGGTGCTTGGATTGTACCTTAACTGGTGTTCTGGTAATAAAGTTCTGACTCAATGTACAAAAATCTCCAGTCTCAGATTTATCGATATTTCCATACCCTCTGTCTTTAACATGTTTCAGAGTATAAACTAAGTCAGGTCCAGCTATCTAATCGCGAAGATATTTGCGCTTAATCTTATCACACTGATCTGAAGCCACGTTAGAGACAATTAATCTCGCGCAAGTGTTAATTATTGCGGAAGATATCAGAAGTTGAGGAAAATTAAACTGATAATTGTCAAGTTTCTCAGAAATCTCAACAACCGATTGTAGTAGCACATTAAACTTCATGATTAAAGAAGTATAAGCTTTTGCAGGGGGACATTGCATCTCTGAAGGTCACTTTATCAAAAACATATGTACAAAAGTGTCATTGCAGTTAAGAGATCTTTACAGAAAAACAGCGTCCCTAAAATAATTAGAAAGTGTATTGTTCCGTTTACGTAATGGGTAATCCGATTCAGGTGCACTTATTTTCCATAGCAAACCTTTAATTTCTCTGATTATATTCAAATCAAAAAACCTCCGTACAATGTCTTTTGATAATATCCTCAATTTCGCTTAGCAAATTGCTTTGATTAAAGTTCGGAGTCGGAGAGTGTACAAGTTCAGGCCGTTTTTCAGAGCTTTTGATGGCTATTGCAATCACCAAACAAATTGAACAGTCTCAATATTAATTAAAGAAAAAATACTGGATTGATAAATATCAAAATACATATCACAAGAAAAACAAAGTACGTTCCATTCTATAATCTTGTTAAAGTTAACTCAAATCAAAAAACTCACTTTGAAATAATTATGGTCTAACCAACATAAATACAGCCAAGAATGATATCCGTTTCAATTTTGGTGTTACCTCACTGAACTCTGAAACGAAGCTGAGTTCAGTGCAGTTCAGTGCAAAAAACCTTTAAAGATAAATGCAAAAACTTTAACTATATAAAACACGAATATAGCAAAGGATTAATTTTAACCACGGCATACTTGACTTACATGACGAAAGACTGCTTCTGAGAGTTTGGCGTAGACAGAGATGAGATCATGTACCTCCCGGTGGCCAAATTGGTGGTCAGGCTCGTAGCATTGTCAGCGGGGATGTGGTCTTGGGTGAGGACCTCATCAGCTGTCTTTTCATCTAGTCGGGGGGAGGGGCGTCCTCGGTACGCCCCACCCAAAATAAAAGAAAAAAGTTAAAAAAACGAAAACCAAAAATACTAAAAATCAAAGACGAACCTTAACGTGAAACCAGAAACTCACAAACAGAATTTAAAACATTAAAAATAAACTTAAGGCTCATACACGAAAACATGAAATCTGCCATAAATAACCCAAAAAAAAATAAAATTTTGACATCTTAAACATTAACTGAAACACGAGAGAAAACGGCTAAAACAAAAAAAAAGGCTAGAATCCTATAAAACGAAATTTTCAATCTTATATACAAAATCTACAAAAAAAAAAAAAAAAGTAAAATACCAAAAGGGTCTAGAGAAGGGTTTTCTGAGGAAAAAGGGTCTAGAGAAGGCATAAATTCTAGTATCCATTGTCAGGGAAAACTAAAGTACGCAAATTGGTCAACCAATTAAACCAAGAAAAAAAAAAATCAAGCATTCCACTTTATTGAGTAATGTTGGTAATGCTTATTATGCTCCAAAATTTCACAAAACCGTTCCCTTTTTATTCCAAATTTACAAAATTTTAAGTGTTAGTTATTCAAAATTATAATATTGTCATTTATATGCGAACGCCTATAAGTTCATAAATAGGAAATTTATTTATTATATAAAACAGTGCTTTTGTTTTTAATTGGAAAGAAACTTATCGACTAGATGGCTGTTAACTTTGGATTATATGTCTACAAGCCGTTATCCGCAAAGAAAATCACAAATAAATAGAAATAACACTTGCAATAAAATACTTACAATTTAAAAGACAAAAAACAATTCTAGAATCACCATTTCAAGGAAATTTGTGCTGGTCAATATTCTTTGAAGTGACGATTCTGAATTATTTTAATTTTTAACCAAAAAATTAAGCTTTTCTTTGTTAAAGATTGAGCAGATGCTATATTTAAAACTAGCAAAACATATATAAAAATACCGCACATGTTGGAACATAAGTCACACATTCAGCATTATTAGCTCAATGACCCAAATTTAATTTTACCATTACACATAAGACGTTAAAAAAAACAAAAAAAAATTAGCATTAGCGTAAGGCATAACGTAAGGAATTTGCGTAAGGCATTAAGCAACATAGCGTAAGGCATTAGCGTAAGGAATTACAGAAAGTAAACTTACAGAAAATTACAGAAAGTACTTCGACTTACAGAAAGTAGACATTTAGATATCTACTAGATATCTAATTACAAACAGAACACCCAAGTTACTGAAAATTCAACTTTTAAAAAAGAAAATGCAAAGTAATAACAGAGGAACTTATATCAACAAACACGTCTTGGACCCCAATTATGAAGATAAATCCCACATAAATTCCCATTAAGTATCCGAAAGCCACTAACAGATATATGAAGATTAGATCCAAAACCCCAATTAGAAAATTTTAGATATAAAAAATAAAATGGAGTAAATACCCAAATATTATGACTTCAATCCCTAGATGCACAAACTGGCCTACAGTAAAAAATATAGATCCTAAAAAAAAAATCGAAATTTTATTTTGTTATTGCATATCAAACAAAAATTTAATTTTTTATAATACTATAAACTATTTAATTTCTGATCGTATTTTAAATAATGCTGGGAAATTCGGCGCTCCCTTCATAGAAATGTCCCTTCCCCCAAGGCAAAATTCATCCATGGAAAGATTCTCTGAAGTAACACCCCCTCCTCCTACCCTCCCCCCCCACAAGAAAAAATCCTTCCTGAAAACATCTCTATACTTCCCAATAACCAATATTATATGTAAACAATGGGCAAAGTTCAGAGCTTGCAGCCCTTCCCCGGAGAACTGAGGGGAATTAAGTCATCCTCAAAGACATATTTAATAAATTTTCGCCTAAGCTGAACAAAATAGCTATATCCCTCCTGCTACACCCTCCTCCTACCCTCTCCCCCACCAGAGAAAATCCCTCCTGAAAAAGTCTGCATACTTCCCATTAACCAATACTATATGTAAACAATGGGCAAAGTTCATAATTTACAGCCCTTCCCCCGAGAATAGTAGAACATTAAGCCATCCTTAAAGACATATTTATTAAATTTTAGACTATATTGAACGAAATGGCTATCTCAAAATTTTTATTCGGCAAATTTGGGAAAAAATGAGCCTGGGAGGGGGCTAGGTTGCTCGTCCGATTTTTCTTGGGCACTTAAAAAGGGCACTGGAACGCTCAATTTTTATTTGAATGAACCCCCTGATGGTATATTGGGAGTACTGGAGAGATAGAATTATCACAAGGAAAAAAACAAAAAATAACAGCAAATAAACCCCACTCCGTGATCTTAGTTCCTTCAAAAACGAAAGAGTGAATTTATATGAAGATAGGAGCTTGAGAAATAAAAAGTAGAGTTGTAATGTAGATTTAAAACCAAGTGATGATTTTCATCAAGCTTCTATTGATGTCAGGGGTCGTTTCCCCTTTTGTTCTAAAAATAAGAAAGATTTTTTCATGTCCAAGAGTTTTGTGGGGTAAGACTAAACTTGTTGAAGCTTATATATTTAAAGTCGGCACAGATATCCAATTCTTTACGTATCTACTGGTATTAAAATTCCATTTTTTAAAGTTTAGCTTACTATTGAGTAGGGTCGCTTCTTACTTACAGTTTGTTACCACAAACCTTTTAAAAATATGGAACTTTTTATTTTTGCTAGGACAAAGATCCTAGATGTTGTTTTGTTTAATTTTTTGTTGCTGTTTTTTTCACAGGGTTGATAGTATGGATAAAGTAGGCCTAGAATTTTGTGAGAGGGCTCATTCGAGAAGTCTGGTATCTCTTTAAAGTGACCAAAGAGATTGGAGGGCAACTAGGTCACAACTAAGCTAGGCAACAAATGATCACTTTCACCAAAAAAAAAAAAGACCTGACTTACTTGACTTGAGGCTCCTGCTGAGGGTTCGGCGTAGAGAACGATGATTCAAGGTGCTTCCTGGTTACCATATTACTTACCAGGCTCGCAGCTTTTTCCACCAATAAATGGCATTTGGTGATAGATTCATAGACTTTGTATTTTTATTTAGTGGGGGGAGGTCTACACTTGACGCCTCCCCCAACCAAGCATAAAAAAGTATAAAAAAAACGTATAAAAACGCAAACCATAAATACTAGAAATTAAAGACGAACCAAAATTTGAAACCATGAACCCACACACAATATTTAAAAAAAAATATATTAACTCGAGCCTCGCTCACTAAAACATGATACCTAGCGTGAATAATTCAATAAAATACAAAACTTTGACCCATTGAACATTGAATGAAGCGTGATAAAAAACAGCTAAAAGATGTGGCAGTGCTACTGCATTCCCTATAGTAAAGGCCATACGGCTCCAATGTTTTATTATTTATTTTTTCTCCCATGGGTACTTCATTTGGAAGTGGTTGTCATATAAACTTCAAAGGGGTTTCATCCAATTGGAAACTGAAAGTTCTTGTTTGTAGTGATTTTTGTTCGTTTCAAGCTTGATTTGCATATTCAATTTAAGTTTCATTCGTTTTAAAGTTTATTCATTCAAACATATTAACATCTTTAGTATGTTTGCTTTCATTAAAACAGGATAAAGTATTTAAATTTAACTAGTTCCAAAAATGATACTGTAAAAAATATCTATATTCCGTATGTAGAGGGATGAGCGATCAAAAACCACTTAAGTCTTGTGTGCTAACTTTTTAAGTTAAAACACAAAAACTTTACTCTAAGACATTAAAGAGCAGAGACAATATATACAAAAATTAAACCCCAAACAGGAAGATATATAGGAAAATACCAAACATTATAGAAAAGAAGCACCACATTCCAAACTATTAGCCCAACGACACAAATTTAATTCTAAGACTTAAACTAATACTTTAAAATAGGACAAATTAATATTAGAATAATACATAACACCCATGCAAAAAAACTTTATCTAGACCCACATTGTTTACTTCACTAAAAATTACTCAGGCCCCTACATACAAATTCTCACCCCCCCCCCCAGAAACTATAAGATATGCGAAGATTAAATCTAGGAGCCCTGTTAGAAGATTTAAGATCTATAACATAAAATGGAGAAAATTCCCGAATATTATGACTTTAATCCTTATCTGCGCATATGTGCCTCCAGCACACAATATTGATCTTAATAAAAAAGGAAACATCCTCCATTGAAAGATTCTCTCAAGTAACCCCCTCCTCTTACCCTCCCCCCGACAAAAGCAAATCCCTTCTGAAAACGTCTCTATACTTTCCAATAACCAATATTATATGTAAACAATGGGCAAAGCTCATAACTTGAAGCCCTTCCCCCGAGAACTGTGGGGAATTAAGTCATCCTCAAAGACATATTTATTAAATTTTCGGCTATGCTGAGCAAAAAAACTATATCCCTCCTCCTACTCCCTCCCCCACCAGAGAAAATCCCTCCTGAAAACGTCTGTATACTTCCCAATAACCGATACTATATGTAAACAATGGGCAAAGTTCATAACTTTCAGCCCTTCCCCCGAGAACTGTGGGGAATTAAGTCATCCTCAAAGACATATTTATTAAATTTTTGACTATGCTGAGCAAAAAAGCTATCTCCAAATTTTGATTGGGTGAATTTGGGAAAAAATGAGCCTGGGAGGGGGCTAGGTTGCCGTCGATTTTTCTTGGGCCCCTAAAAATGGCTCTAGAGCTCTCAATTTCCATTTGAATTACCCCCCTGACAGTATTCTGGGACTACTGGATAGTTAGGATTACCCCTAGGAAAAAAAACAAACAATAACAGCAAATAAAGACGCATCCGTTATCTTTGTTCTGGCAAAAATACAAAATTCCATATTTTTACTGATAGGAGATTGAGACATCTACAGTAGCATTTCCTGTTACGTTGAGACTCAAAGTTTGATTTTCATCAAGCTTCTAGTACACTCCGGGGGTTGTTTCCCCTTTTTTTTCGAAAATAATACTGCTTCGTCAAAGTCCAAAAGTTGGGATAGATAAGACAAAACTTGATCAAACGTACAGTTTTGAAATACCATAGAGATCTGAGGCTTTACCTAATTAATGGTATTAAAATTCCATTTTTTAATATTTCGGATACTATTAAATGGGTTCGCACTTTATTTAAAGTTTGTTACAACGAACTGCTTGAAAATATTGCATTTTTTATTTTTGCTAAGAGTAAGATCACGGATGTGTGTTTGTTTAGTTTTCTGTTGTTTTTTTTTTCCAGGTTTAATAGTATTTATCAAGTAGTCTTAGAATATTTTGCTAGGACTGTTTCAAGATGCCTAGTGCTTCTTCTAAGCGACCAAAGAGAACGGAGGAAAACTAAGCCATAACTGAGGTAAGTAAAAAACGATCACTTTCACTAAAAAAAAAAATACTTGACTAGCTTGACTTGAGACTCTCGCGGAAGGTTTAGCGTAAAGAACGGTGAAAACAGGCGCCATAAGGTTTTCCTATTGCTTGCGAGGCTAACGACTTCCCTATCCGGGATGTTGCCTTGGGCGATGAACTCATAGAATCTACATACTCATCTAGTGGGGGGAGGCATCCTCTTGACCCCTCCCCAACAAAAAAAGAAAAAATTATAAAAAGACGTATAAAAAACGAAAACCATAAATATTAGAAATTAAATTCGAACCTAAATTTGAAACCATAAACCCACAAACAATATTTAAAAAAAAATATATAAACTCGAGCCTCACACACAAAAACATGAAACATAACGTAAATAATTCAATCAAAACTTTGACCCATTAAACATTAAACTTCAAAGGGGTCTCATTCAATTGAAAATTGAAAGTTCTTGCTTGCAGTGATTTTTGTTCGTTTCAAGCTTGATTTGCATATTCAATTTAAGTTTCCTGCGTTTTAAAATTAATTTATTAATACCACACATTGTAGAATAGAAGCATCACATTCCAAATTTATCAGCCCAACGACCCAAATTTATTTCTAACACTAAACCTAAGACATTAAATTAAGAAAAAATTAATATTAGCATAAGACATAACACCCTTACACAAATACTTTATCTTGACACATATAGTCCAATTCAACAAAAATGACTAAAGCCAATATATACAAATTCTCACCCCCCCCCCCAGCAAATAAAAGATATACGAAGATTAAATCCAGAACCCCAATTAGAAAATTTTAGATCTAAAAAAGAAAATGGAGTAAATCCCCAAACATTATGACTTCAATCCTTATATGCGCACATGTTTCTCCAGCACGAAATATTGATCCTAACAAAAAAATAATTTTTTTTTTTATTTCAATCGCAAAAAAACTAGGTCAAATGCAACGCACGAAATCCTTCCCAACACTTGAAAATATCTTTATGAAGGGCAAATTTATTTTATATAGAAAACAAAATGAAATGGCTAGTTTGAAAAGTCAGTCCTAAGGATATGATGCACGCTATTATTTGACCCAAATAAAAAAAATGTTAGGAACCAATGGAAAAACTTAAATACGAATCCTAAAAATATAGGCCCCACCTATTCAACTTGAAAATAAATTCAAGGAATTTTATTTTAACCAACTATATTTCTGTAACACCAGTTATTGCTACATACCAACAAAGAGATTTCCACTAAGGATTGGTCATATACCCTGAAAAAAGTTTTGCCAATCTACTCAATAAAGTTTTATTGAAAATAGCATAAACATTCCATTACCTGAAATCTTTGCTTAGTTCACTGTATTTTGAATCCTCAAATCCATTTCTCCGGGAACAATATCTGACACTTCACCAGTGAGAACCATCCTGAAAATAAATATGGCACACATTGCATCTATATAAATGCTTTGTATGACGTCATATCATTTTTTATAATGCCGTCATGATAGATTTAACCAATCGATTTCCCGTCGCAGTGCTCTTGTTTTTAATTGGAAACATAAGCGCCATCTAAATTTCGACTAGATGGCTGTTAACTTTTGATTAGCATCAAGTATTCATCTTCAAATTCTAGATAGTATTTATGTATATTTAAATATAGATATTACGAACGATGAAAGGTAAAACAAATAGGAATTATTGTAAGACTAAACCTGATGAAACTTAAATATTTAAAATCAGGATAAAGATCTAGTGCTTTATGTAACTACTGGCATTAAATACCCATTTTTTAAGATTTCTTCTACTATTGAGTGGAGTTGCTCCTTACTTTTAGTTTGCTGCCACTAATTCTTTGAAAATATGGAACTTTTTATTTTTGCCAAGAGAAAGATCACGGATGTGTGTTTGTTTAGTTTTTTGTTGTTATTTTTTTCCCGGTTTGATCGTATCAATCAAGTAGTCCTAGAATTTTGTGAGAGGGCTCTTTCGAGAATTCTAGTGCCTCTTTTAAGCGACCAAGGAAATTGGAGGGAAACTATGCCAAAACTAAGCTAGGCAACAAATGATCACTTTCACCAAAAAAAAAGACTTGACCTACTTGACTTGAGGCTCCTGCTGAGGGTTCGAAGTAGAGAATGATGATACCAGGCGCCTCCAGGTTGCCATATCGCTTGCCAGGCTCGCAGCTTCTCTCAACGGGATGTTGCCTTGGGTGATGAATTCATGGAATTTGTATTTTCATCTAGTGGGGGGAGGCATCATATTGACTCTTCTCCCACAAAAAAAGAAAAAAGTATAAAAAACGTATAAAAAAAGTAAACCATAAATACTAGAAATTAAATTCGAACCTAAATTTGAAACCATAAACCCACACACAATATTTAAAACAAAATATATAAACTCGAGCCTCACACACTAAAACATGAAACCTAACGTAAATAATTCAATACAAAACTTTGACCCATTAAACATTGAATGAAGCGCAAGAGAAAACAGCTAAAATCAGTGGCAACGCTATTGCTTTGCCTATAGTAAAGGCCATATGGCTCCAATATTTTATTATTTATTTTTTCTCCCAGAGGTACTTCATATGGAAGGGGTCGTCGTATAAATTTCAAAGGGGTCTCATTTAATTGAAAATTGAAAGTTCTTGCTTGCAGTGATTTTTGTTCGTTTCAAGCTTGATTTACATATTCAATTTAAGTTTCCTGCGTTTTAAAATTAATTTATTCATACGACACATTATAAAAAAGAAGTACCACATTCCAAATTATTAGCCCATAGACCCAAATTTAATTCTAATACTAAACCTAAGACGTTAAAATAAGACAAATTAATATGAGCATAAGACATAACACCCTTGCACAAAAACTTTATCTAGACACATATAGTCCAATTCAACAAAAATTACTAAAGCCAATACATACAAATTCTCACCCCCCCCCCCAGCAAATAAAAGATATACGAAGATTAAATCCAGAACCCCAGTTAGAAAATTTGAGATCTAAAAAAGGAAATGGAGTAAATCCCCAAACATTATGACTTCAATCCTTATATGCGCACATGTGCCTCCAGCACAAAATATTGATCCTAAGAAAAAAATAAAAAAATAAATTTTTATTTCAGTCGCAAAAAAACTAGGTCAAATGCAACGCACGAAATCCTTCCCAACACTTGCAAATACCTTTATGAAGGGCATATTTATTTTTTATAGAAAACAAAATGAAATGGCTAGTTTGAAAAGTCATTCCTAAGGATATGATGCACGCTATTATTTGACCCAAATAACAAAAATGTTAGGAACCAATGAAAAAACTGATGCACTGATGTTCATATTATTTATATTTGTTCAGTATTTAGGAGCCTAAAAAAAGGAAACATGTCGCGTACCTAAAGAGCAGTGTATAATTGATTTTTTCTTTCTCGTTTTGTGTAAATTGTTCTAAGAACTTATTTAGATCTTAGCTCCAGCTTTTGTCACTAAAAACCACATGTATAACTCCTAAGTTTATGTGTATTGTTTTTTTTTTTTTTTTTGCTTATTGCTCCGTCTTTTCCTTTTATGTATGACGGGTTTTCCAATAAATAATTATAATAATAATAATAAAAATAATAAAGGAGATTCGCGGCTTAAGTCCTCTTCCCACATCAAGTTCTCTGTTACTGAATTAAGTTCTCTGTTATTCTAATATTATTCTAATATTCTAATTAAGTTATATTCTAATGATATTAATATTCTAATTATATAAATATTGTAATTATATTAATTAAATAATATTCTAATATTACATTCTGATTATACTCTAATATTGTAATATTCTAATATTAATATTTTAATTAAGTTATTCATCAAGTTCTCTGTTACTGAATCTTTCGTATCTTCATTTCAGACGAGTATGGCTTCACAATGTGCAATCTGTCTGCAGAGCGAAGGAGATGATAACAGTCTCACTACGCTTGGAAGCAAAGGTGCCATCACAATTATTACTGCCAGTAAAAAAAGGGGTGATCCTATCAAAGTTGATCCACGTGACAAGGTTCATTCTCACTGCCGAAAATACTTCTGGAGCCACAGAATAATTTTTACTCTTAAAAGTTGCAATGAAAGGCATTCACCAATCACTCAATAAAGTATGTAAGATTCGGCAAGGTTCAGCAGGTAATTAATAATTGAAAATAGGGATATAAGCTACAGCTGATCTACACGCAGCACATGCTATCTATCACATAGTTTGTTCAGTGAACTTCCGGATTGGAATAAACTTGCCTCAGCACAATTCAAAATTAAGTGGTGAACCTGAAGTAAAGAAGTGTAAAAATTGCAGACCTTCTAACGAGGTTCGAAAAGAAGCGTTTTACAAAGCTGCGAATTTCTTTGTCGGTCTGGACGATGTGCAGGTTACACTGACCGATATTTCGATAAAAATGGAGGAGTTTTTAGCCGAAACGGATCTGAAGTCATACAGAAGCGTTTACCTGAAGAAAGTGCTAGTTGAGTACTTCGGCGACAATGTGATCATTTCTGATGTTCCTGGAAAGCAAAGTGTAGTGACGCTTAGGGAGACGGCTGCAAGCATTCTTCGGGATTATTACCAATTGCCAAAAGACGTAAATCCGGAGAAAGAAAAAGTCGAAAAGCCTGGAAAGCAAAGTGTAGTGACGCTTAGGGAGACGGCTGCAAGCATTCTTCGGGATTATTACCAATTGCCAAAAGACGTAAATCCGGAGAAAGAAAAAGTCGAGGTTGCGAAAGCTTTTGCAAGAATAGTGGAGAGCGAAATAAAGACTGTGATATCGTTCATAGAAGAATATAACCAAATACGCACCTTAGTTTTGGCAGAGGTCAGTCTAGAGTTCTTTGTTCCATCCCTACGGCTTTTCCTGTCAATTTTTATCAAACACAACAACGCGAAACATGTGATCAGAGCAATAGGGCAGTCCATACTGCCAGTCCATGCTTTCCTGGGATGCGATACGACCTCTAGGTTCTACGGTGTGTCAGGAAAGCCAGTGTCATTTTTATTGGCTGTGATCAATGAAGAAGTTGGGAAAAGTAGCATTGATTTTTCAAAAGAGCTGTGAAAAGCATCAGGGCATAAGTGCAGGTGAAAAGCTAAAACTACTTGTTTTTCGGGCTAAAGCTGATCGGATTAAGAATGATACCAACCTTTAGTATTTGCATCACACCGTGTTTGTCACTGAACTGGTTTCTTCGACTTCATTAACTCTATTGATGTAGTAATACTAGGTGAGCAAATAATGTGATCAATATTGCTCTTAATGACTGAATAGTGAATATAAGAATACGGATGAGTTTTGGGTATAATATTATAAGATGGAAGGCAATCTAACAACGAATCACTTCTCACTGATGGGTTATTTATATCCGCATTGAAGTCACCAATGATCATATAATCTAGACAAATAGAAAGAATTTTTTCCACTAAAACCTTCAACGTATTACAGGCTTTAGCATATCTATCCATCAATCTAGAAAAATGGTCTTCATAAGGAAGCTAAGAACTAGTGAAGATTATAGTGCCCATACGAACAGCCAGGTTAGGTTAGGTTAGGAAAATTCAACTGATAATTGTCAAGTTTCCCTAACATCCCAACAACCACTTGTTGTAGCTCATTAAACTTAAAAAGTAAAGAAGTATAAGCATTTGCAGGGAGACATGGCACCTCTGTAGGTCACTTTATCACAAATATAGGTACAAAAGTGTCGCTACAGTCAAGAGATCTTAACAGAGAAACAGCATCCCTAAAATGATTAGAAAGTGTATTATTCCCCTTACGTAGTGGGTAATCCGATTCAGGTGCACTTATTTTCCACAGCAAACCTTTAATTTCTCAGATTATATTCAAATCAAAAAACCTCCATACCATGTCTTTTGATAATATCCTCCTCAATTCCGCTTAGCAAATTGCTTTGAATAAAATTCAGAACCGGAGAATATACAAGTTCAGGTCGTTCTTCAGATCTTTTGATGTCTATTGCAATCACCACGAAAATTAAACAATCTCAATACTAATTCAAGAAAAAATACTGGATTAATAAGTATCGAAATACAGATCACAAGAAAAACAAAGTACGTTCCATTCTATAGTCCTGTGAAAGTTAACTCAAATCAACAACTCATTTTGACATAATTATTGCCTAACCAAAATAAATACAGCCAAGAATGATATCCATTTTCAATTTTGTGTTACCTCGCTGAACTCTGAAACGAAACTGAGTTCAGTGCAATTCAGTGCCACAACACTTTTGAGATAAATACAAAAACTTAAGATAAAAACAAAATTTTAAGTGTTAGTTATTCAAAATTATAATATTTTCATTTATATGTGAATGCCTATAAGTTCATAAATAGGAAATTATGCTATAATTTAGTTTTGCATCCTACTTTAACCACTTTAGTGCTTTTGTTTTTAATTGGAAACACTAGCACCATCTAAATTTACTGTGTTGATCTGATGGCTGTTACCTTTTCAGTAGCATCAAACATTAATCTTCAATTCGTAGGTAGTGTTTATGGTTATGCAGATATAGATATTATGAACGAAGAATGGTTAAACAAGTAGAGATTGTTCTAAGATAGTGAAATATTATCTATGTGAATGTTTTGGCTTTCTGTCTACAATCCTATATCTTCAAATAAAATTAGAAATAAATAGAAATAACCCTTGATGGTAAATAATTAAAATATAAAAGACAAAAACAGTTCAAGATTCCTCCTTCCAAGCAAATTTAAAAAGAGTAATTTTCAATATTCTATGAAGTGACGATTCTGAACCAGCTTAATTTTTAACCAAAAAATAAAGTTTTTCTTTTTGAAATATTGAGCAAATTTGAAAATTAAAACTAGTAAGAAACATATATAAAAATACCACACATTATGGAACAGAAGTACCAAATTCCAAATTATTAGCCCAACGACCCAAATTTAATTCTAACACTACACCTAAGACGTTAAAAAAGAACAAAAAAAATTAATATTAGCGTAAGGCATAACGTAAGGAATTTGCGTAAGACATTAAGCACCATAGCATAAGGGATAAGCATAAGGAAATAAAGAAAGTGAACTTTCAAAAAATTAGATAAACTACTCCGTCTTAAATAAGTTAAACATTTAGATATCTACTAGATATTTAATTACAAGCAAAACATCCAAGTTACTGAAAATTCAACCATTAAAGAAGAAAATGTAAATTAATAACAGAGAACTTTATACCAACAAACATATTTTGGAGCCCAATTATGAAGATAAATCCAGCATAATTCTCTATTAAGTAGTCAAAATTCACTAACTCGAACGTTAAAATTAAATCCAAAACTCTAATTCGAAAATTTTGTACCTAAAAAAAAAATGGAGTAAATCGCCAAATATTATGACTTCAATCCTTATATGCACACATTTGTATCCAAACAAAAATTTATTTTTGTATAATACTATAAACTATTTAATTTCTGATTGTTTTTTAAATAATGCTGGGACATTCGGCACCCCCTTCATAGAAATATACCTTCCCCCCCGGACACATCCGCCCGGGAACGATTCTCTCAAGTGAACCACTTCACCTATCCTCCCCCCACAAGAAAAAATCCCACCCGAATACGTCTTCCGGCATACACCTACCCAAAATTATATTTAAACCCTGTACAAAGTTAATAGCCGGCGGCACTTACCCAGAGACTTGGTTGAACGTAAGACCACAACCCTGACATCTTTAATTACTATTCATCTATGATTACCAAGATAGCAATATCCCTCCTCCTACCCCCTCCTTCAATCCCCTCCCCCCCCAGACAAAATTCCTCTAGAAAAAGAATGTATGCTTCCAAATCAACACAATTCTGTGTAAACACGGGGAAAAGTTCATAACTTGCAGCCCTCCCTCCGATAATTTTAGTGAATTATGTCATCCTCAAAGACATATTTATTAAGTTTTTGACTCTGCTGAGAAAATAGCTATCTCCAAATTTTGATTGGGTGAATTTTGGGAAAAATGAGCCTGGGAGGGGGCCAAGTTGCTCTCCAATTTTCTTGGGCACTTAAAAAGGGCACTAGAACTTTTAATTTCCATTTGAATGAGCCCTCTAGCGGTATTCTGAGACTGCTGGATGGACAGGATCACCCCTGGGAAAAAAACAAAAAATAACAACAAATAAACACGCATCCGTGATCTTTCTTCTGGCAAAAATACAAAATTCCACATTTTTGCAGATAGGAGCTTGAGACATCTACAAAAGCCTTTTATGCTACGCTGAATCTCACAGTTTGATTTTCATTAAGATTCTATTACTTTCAGAGGTTGTTTCCCCTTTTTTCAAAAATAAGGCAACTTTCTTCAGGTTCGAAACTTTTAATGGAAGAGACTAAATTGATGAAATGTATATACTCAAAATCGGCATAAAGATCCAATTATTTATGTATATAATGGTATTAAAATTCCATTTTTTAAAGTTTCGTTTCCTACTTAGCGGTTTTGCTCCGTACTTACAGTTTGTTACCACAAACTTTTTGAAAATATGGAATTTTTTATTTTTCCCAGTAGAAAGATCACGGATTTGTGTTTGTTTAGTTTTTTGTTGTTGTTTTTTTCCAGGGTTGATCGTATCGATCAATTAGTCCTAGAATATTGTGAGAGGGCTCTTTCAAAAATTCGAGGGCCTATTCTAAACTGCCGAAGATATTGAGGGGCAGCAAGGACAAAACTAAGCTAGGCAAAAAACAATCGATTTCACCAAAAAAAAAAAGACTTTGCTAACTATAATTAAGGGGCCTGCTAAGGGTTCGGCGTAAAGAATGATTATACAAGGTGCCTCTTGGTTACCATATCACTTGCCAGGCTCGCAGCTTCCTCCACCAAGATGTGGCCTTTGGTGATGAATTCATGGACTTTGTATTTTCATCTAGTGGGGGGAGGTATCCTCTTGACCCCTCCCATACAAATAAAGAAAAAAGTATAAAAAAACGTATAAAAAAACGCAAAACATAAATACTAGAAATAAAAGACGAACCAAAATTTGAAACCAAGAACTCACGCGCAATATTTAAAACAAAATATAATAACTCGAGCCTCGCTCACTAAAACATGATACCCAACGTGAATAATTCAATAAAATGCAAAACTTTGACCCATTGAACATTGAATGAAGCGCGAGAGAAAACAGCTAAAAGCAGTGGCAACGCTATTGCTTTGTCTATAGTATAGGCCATACGGCTCCAATATTTTATTATTTATTTTTTCTCCCAGGGATATTTCATATGGAAGTGGTTGTCATATAAACTTCAAAGGGGTCTCATCCAAGTAGAAATTGAAAGTTCTTGTTTGTAGTGATTTTTGTTTGTTTCAAGCTTGATTTGCATATTCAATTTAAGTGTCATCTCTTTTAAATTTTATTCATTCATAAGCATTAATATCTTTAGTATTTTTGTATTCATTAAAAGAGACTAAAGTTTGGAGGTTAAAGTAATTCCAAAAATAATGTTGTAAGAAAAGGTTAAATTCTGTATTAAAAGAGATGAACGACAAAAAACAGCTTGAAGCCTCGTGTACTAATTCTTGAAGTTAAAACACAAAAGCTTTACTCTAAGACTTTCAAGTAGCAGAGACAATATATACAAAAATTAAACCCCAAACAGGAAGATATATAGGAAAATACTACACATTATAGAAAAGAAGCACCACATTCCAAAGTATAAGCCCAACGACCCAAATTTAATTCTAACACTTAACCTAAGACATTAAAATAAGACAAATTAATATTAGCACAATAAAAAACACCCTTGCAAAAAAATTTTTTCTAGACACATATAGTTCAATTCACTATAAATGACTCAAGCCAATCCATACACCTTCTCAACCCCCCCCCCCCCCCAACAACTATAAGATATACGAAGATTAAATCCAGAACCCCAATTAGAAGATTTTAGATCTAAAAAAGAAAATGGAGTAAATCCCCAAATATTATGACTTCAATCCTTATATGCACACATTTGCTCAGTACAAAATGTTGATCCTAAAAAAAATCAAATTCTATTTGTTTTTGCATACAAACAAAATTTATTTTTGTATAATACTATATACTATTTAATTTCTGATCGTTTTAAATAATGCTGGAAATCGGCACCCTTCATAAATGTCCCTCCCCAAAACATCCTCCATGGAAAGATTCTCTCAAGTAACCCCCTCCTCCTACCCCCCCCCCGACAAAAAAAAATCCCTTCTGAAAACGACTCTATACTTCCCAATAACCAATAATATATGTAAACAAAGGGCAAAGTTCATAACTTGCAGCCCTTCCCCCGAGAGCTGTGGGGAATTAAGTCATCCTCAAAGATTTATTTAATAAATTTTCGGCTATGCTGGACAAAATAGCTGTATCCCTCCTCCAACTCCGGCCCCCACCAAAAAAAATCCCTCCTGAAAAAGTCTGTATACTTCCCAACAACCTATATTATATGTAAATAATTGGCAAAGTTCATAGCTTGCAACCCTTCCCCCGAGAACTGTGGGGAATTAAGTCATCCTCAAAGACATATTTATTAAGTTTTAGGCTATACTGAGCAAAATTGCTATCTCCAAATTTTTATTGGGTGAATTTGGGGAAAAATGAGCCTAGGAGGGGGCCAAGCTGCTCTCTAATGTTATTGGGCACTTAAAAAGTGCACTAGAACTTTTAATTTCCATTTGAATGAGCCCTTTGACGGTATTCTAGGACTGCTGGATGGACAGGATCACCCCTGGGAAAAAAAAAATAACAATAAATAAACACTCATCCGTGATCTTTCTTCTGGCAAAAATACAAAATTCCACATTTTTGCAGATAGGAGCTTGATTTATCTACAGTAGCGTTTTATGTTACGCTGAATCTCACGGTTTGATTTTCATTAAGATTCTATTACTTTCAGAGGTTGTTTCCCCTTTTTTCGAAAATAAGGCAAATTTCTTCAGGTTCAAAAGTTTTGATGGGTGAGACTAAACTTGATGAAACTTATATATTTAAAATCAGCATAAACATCAAATTATTTATGTATCTAATGGTATTAAAAATCCATTTTTTAAGTTTCGGTTCGGTTATTAAAGTTTAGTTTACTATTGAGCGGGGTTACTCCTTAGTTAAAGTTTGTTACCACAAACTATTTGAAAATATGGAACTTTTTATTTTTGCTAGGAGAAAGATCACAAATGTGTCTTTGTTTAGTTTTTTGTTGTTGTTTTTTTCCAGGGTTGATCGTATCGATCAAGTAGTCCTAGAATATTTTGAGAGGGCTCATTCGAGAATTCTAGTGCCTCTTTTAAGCGACCAAAGAGATTGGAGGGCAACTATGCCACAACTAAGCTAGGCAACAAACAATCACTTTCACCAAAAAAAAAAGACTTGACTTAATTGACTTGAGGCTCCTGCTGAGGGTTCGGCGTAGAGAACGATGATACCAGGCACCTCCAGGTTGCCATATCGCTTGCCAGGCTCGCAGCTTCTTCCACCAGGATGTGGCCTTGGGTGATGAATTCATGGACTTTGTATTTTCATCTAGTGGGGGGAGGTATCTTCTTGACCCCTCCCCCACAAATAAAGAAAAAAGTATAAAAAAAACGTATAAAAAAACGCAAACCATAAATACTAGAAATAAAAGACGAACCAAAATTTGAAACCATAAACCCACACACAATATTTAAAACAAAATATATAAACTCGAGCCTCGCACACTAAAACATTAAACCCCCCGTGAATAATTCACGGCAATGCAACACTTTAACCCATTGAACATTGAATGAAGCGTGATAGAAAACAGCTAAAATAATTGACAATACTGCTGCTTTGCCTATAGTAAAGGCCATAAGACACCAATATTTTATTATTTATTTTTTTCTCCCAGGGGTAGGCTACTTCATATGGAAGTGGTTGTCATATAAACTTCAAAAATGTTTTATCCAGGTGGAAACTCAAAGTACTTGGTTGTTGTGAATTTTGTTCGTTTCAAGCTTGACTTGTGTATTCAATTTAAGTTTCATGTCTTTTAAATTTTATTCATACATAAGCATTAATATCTATAGTATGTTTGTATTCATTAAAAGAGGTTAAAGTCTGGAGGTTAAAGTGGTTGTAAAAACGAGGTTGTAAGAAAAGGTTAAAGTCTGTATTAAAAGAGATCAACGATAAAAACAACTTGAACCTTGTTTACTAATTTTTGAAGTTAAAACACAAAAGCTTTACTCTAAGACATTCAAGTAGCAGAGAAAATATATAAAAAAATTTAACCCCAAATAGGAATATATATAGAAAAATATCACACATTCCAAGAAAAAAGCTCCACAGTCAAAAATGTTAGCCCAACGACCCAAATTTAATTCTAACACTTAACCTAAGACGTTAAAATAAGACAAATTAATATTAGCATAAGACATACTACCCTTGAAAAAAAACTTTATCTAGACACATATATTTCAATTAAAAAAAAATGACTAAAGCCAATACATAAAAATTCTCAACCCCCCCCCCCCCCAGGAACTATAAGATATACGAAGATTAAATCCAGAACCCCAATTAGAAGATTTTAGATCTAAAAAAGAAAATGGAGTAAATCCCCAAATATTATGACTTCAATCCTTATATGTAAACAATGGGCAAAGTTCATAACTTGCAGCCCTTCCCCCGAGAACTGTGGTGAATTAAGTCATCCTCAAAAACATATTTATTAAATTTTAGTCTATGATAAACAAAATATCTATATCCATCCTCCTACTCCCTCCCCCACCAGAGAAAATCCCTCCTGAAAAAGTATGTATACTTTCCAATCACCAAAACTATATGTAAACAATTGGCAAAGTTCATAACTTGCAGCCCTTCCCCCGAGAACTGTGGGGAATTAAGTCATCCTCAAAGACATATTTATTAAATTTTTGACTATGTTATGAAAAATAGCTATGTCCAAATTTTGATTGGGTGAATTTGGGAAAAAATAAGCCTGGGAGGGGGCTAGGTTGCCGTCCAATTTTCTTGTGCACCTATAAAATGCACTGGAACGCTCAATATTTATTTGAATGAGCCCTTTAATGGTATATTGCGAGTATTGGTGAGGTAGGATCATCACTAGGAAAAAAACAAAAATAACAGCAAATAAACACGCATCCGTGATCTTTCTTCTGGCAAAAATACAATATTCCAGATTTTTGCAGATAGGAGCTTGAGACATCTACAGTAGCGTTTTATGTCACGCTGAATCTCACGGTATGATATCATTAAGATTCTATTACTTTCAGGGGTTGTTTCCACTTTTTTTATGAATTTAAGGCAACTTTTTTCAGGTCCAAAACTTTTGATGGGTAAGACTAAACTCGGTGGAACTTATATATTTAAAATCAGCATAAAAATCCGATTCTTTACGTATCTACTGGTATTAAAATTCCATTTTGTAAAGTTTCGGTTACTATTGAGCGGGGTCACTCCTTACTTACAGTTTGTTACCACGAACTGTTTGAAAATATGGAACTTTTTATTTTTGCCAAGAGAAAGATCACGGATGTGTGTTTGTTTAGTTTTTTGTTGTTCTTTTTTTCCTGGGTTTATCGTATCGATCAAGTAGTCCTAGAATATTGTGAGAGGGCTCATTCGAGAATTCTAGTGCCTCTTTTAAGTGACCAAAGAGATTGGAGGGAAACTATGCCACAACTAAGCTAGGCAACAAATGATCACTTTCACCAAAAAAAAAATGTCTTGACTTAATTGACTTGAGGCTCCTGCTGAGGGTTCGGCGTAGAGAACGATGATACAAGGCACTTCCAGGTTGCCATATCGCTTGCCAAGCTCGCAGCTTCTTCCACCAGGATGTGGCCTTGGGTGATGAATTCATGGACTTTGTATTTTCATCTAGTGGGGGGGGGTATCCTCTTGACCCATCCCCCACAAAAAAAGAAAAAAGTATGAAAAAACGTATAAAAAAACGCAAACCATAATCAACAGAATCAAAGGACGAACCTAAATTTGAAACCATAAACCCACACACAATATTTAAAACAAAATATATAAACTAGAGCCTCGGACACTAAAACATGAAACCTAACGTAAATAATTCAATACAAAACTTTGACCCACTAAACATTGAATGAAGCGCGAGAGAAAACAGCTAAAATCAGTGGCAACGCTATTGCTTTGCCTATAGTAAAGGCCATACGGCTCCAATGTTTTATTATTTATTTTTTTCCCCAGAGGTACTTCATATAGAAGGGGTCTATATTAGACCCCTTCTATATTACACCCCTTAGGGTATATAGAAGGGGTCTATATACCCCTTCATATAGAAGGGGTATATTAGCATAAGACATAACACCCTTGCACAAAAACTTTATATATAAACATAGATTTAAATGAAACAAAAATTAATAAAGCAAATAAATAAAAATTCTCACCCCCCCCCCCATCAACGATAAGATATACGAAGATTAAATCCAGAACCCCAATTAGAAGATTTTAGATCTAAAAAAGAAAATGGAGTAAATCCCCAAATATTATGACTTCAATCCTTATATGTAAACAATGGGCAAAGTTCATAACTTGCAGCCCTTCCCCCGAGAACTGTGGTGAATACTTTGAGCTTTAATCTGATTATATAATAGTACATTATTTACATTAGCAAGACTAAAATAGTTGCTATGGTAAAAAGAAGCTTTTATATATCAATTAGAAATAAAATTCATAAACCATTATTACAGGAACCGTTATAAAAACACACTTCTATTAACTTCATGAAAATGCTCATGCATAATTTCGCACATGTATATATATATGCCTAATATGCGCACATGTGCCTCCAGCACAAAATATTGATCCTAAGAAAAAAGGAAACATCCTCCACTTACAGATTATCTCATGTAACCCCCTCCTCCACCCCTCCCCCCGAAAATAACACAACCCAGATTAACACGTCTCTATACATCCCAATAACCAAAAATATATGTAAACAATGGGCAAAGTTCATAATTTTCAGCCCGTCGTCCGAAAACTGTGGAGAATAAGTAGTCCACATAGACCTATTTATTAGATTTTCGGCTATTCTGAACAAAATAGCTATATCCCTCCTCGTAATACCTCCCCCACCAGACACAATCCCACCTGAAAAAGTCTGTATACTTACCAATAACCTATACTATATCTAAAAAATGGGCAAAGTTCTTAACTTACAGCCCGTCCTCCAAGAATTTAAGAAAATTAAACCATCCTCAGAGACGCTTTTATGAAATTTTTGACTATGTTGAGGAAAATCTCCAACTTTTTATTCGGCGACTTTGGGAAAACATTACCTTGGGAGGGAGGTAAGTTTCCGTCGATTTTTCTAGGGCACTTAAAAAATGCACTAGAACTTTTAATTTCGATTTGAATGAGCCCTTTAACGATATTCTAGGACTGCTGGATGGATAGGATTGCCCCTGGGAAAAAAACAAAAAATAACAACAAATAAACACGCATCCGTGATCTTTCTTCAGCCCAAGATATAAACTTCCACATTTTTGCAGATAGGAGCTTGAGTTATCTACAATGGCGTTTTATGTTACGCTGAATCTCACGGTTTGATTTTCATTAAGATTCTACTAATTTCAGGGGTTGTTTTCCCTTTTTTTTCGAAAATAAGGCAACTTTTTTCAGGTCCAAAACTTTTGATGGGTAAGACTAAACTTGATGAAACTTATATATTTTTTAAAATCAGGATTAAGCTCCAGTTCTTTACGTATCTATTTGCATTAAATTTCCATTTTTTTAATATTGATGCTATTGTTTATTGCATTTGCACCTTACAATTTGTTTGTTGTCACGAACTGTTTGAAAATGTTGAACTTTTTATTTTCTATTGTAGAAAGATAACAGATGTGTGGTTGATTAGTTTTCTGTAGTGTGTGTTTTCCCGATTTGATCTCATGAATCGCGTAGCCCTAGAATATTGTGAGAGGGCTCATTCGAGAAGTCTAGTGCCTCGTTAGACCCAAAGAGACTTGAAGGCAGGAGTGCTATAACTAAACAAGACAAAAAAGGATTATTTTCACAAAAAAAAGACATTACGTAAGGTGCTTGCGACTCTCTCGGAGGTTTTAGCGTAAGTGACTATGATACCAGTCACAAATTGCTCGGTCTATTACTTACCAGGCTCACGGCTTCCCTCTATAGTATATAGCCTGTGGAGATAAACTTATGAAATTTGTATTTTTTTCTAGTGGGGGGAGGCATCATCTTGACTCATCCCCCACAAAAAAAGTAAAAAATATAAAAAAACATATAAAAAACTAAAAAAATAAACACTAGGTAATAAAGACAATCCGAAATTTGAAACCAGAAGCCCAGATACAATATTTAAAACACAATATATAAACTCGAGCTTCGCTCACTAAAAGAAGAAACCTAACGTAAATAATTCAATACAAAACTTTGACCCTCTAAATCTTGAATGAAGCGTGGGAGAAAACTGCTAAACTCTGTAGCAACGCTAGTGCTTTGCCTATAGTAAAGGCCATACGGCTCCAATGTTTTATTATTTATTTTTTCTCCCAGAGGTACTTCATATAGAAGGGGTCGTCGTATGAACTTCAAAGGGGTCTCATTCAACTGAAAATTGAAAGTTCTTGTTTGTAGTGATTTTTGTTCGTTTCAAGCTTGATTTGCATATTCAATTTAAGTTTCCTGCGTTTTAAAATTAATTTATTCATACCACACATTATAGAATAGAAGCACCACATTCCAAATTATTAGCCCAGCGACCCAAATTTAATTCTAATACTAAACCTAAGACGTTAAAATAAGACAAATTAATATTAGCATAAGACATAACACCCTTGCACAAACACTTTATCTAGACACATGTAGTCCGATTCAACAAAAATGAATAAAGCAACTAAATAAACATTCTCACCCCCCCCCCCCAGCAACTAAAAGATATAAGTAAATTAAATACATAAACCTAGTTAGAAAAATTTTTATCTAAAAAATAAAATTGAGTAAATACCAAAATATTATTACTTCAATCCTTATATGCGCACATGTACCTCCAGCACAAAATATTGATCCTAAGAAAAAAATAAAAAAATTTATTTTTTATTTCAGTCGCAAAAAAACTAGGTCAAATGCAACGCACGAAATCCTTCCCAACACTTGCAAATACCTTTATGAAGGGCATATTTATTTTTTATAGAAAACAAAAGGAAATGGCCAGTTTGAAAAGTCATTCCTAAGGATATGAAGCACACTATTATTATACCCAAATAACAAAATGTTACGAGCCAACTAAAAAACTTAAATATAAATCTTAAGGATATTGGCCCCAACTATTCAACTTTAAAAATAAATAAAGGACTTTTATTTTGCCTAAGAATGTTTCTGTAAAAGCATTTATTACTACATACTAACACAGAGATTTCAACTAAGGAATGGTCAGATATCCTGAGAAAAATTTTGCCTGTCTAATCAAGAATGTTTTACTGAAAATAGCCTAAACATTACATTACCTGTCATCGATGCTTAGTTAACTGTATTTTGAGTCCTCAAATCCATTTCTTTAAAAGCACTATCTGATACTTCACCTGCGAAAGCCATCCCGAAACTAGAATGTGACACCCATTGCATTTATGAAATTCCTTTGTATCACATCATATCATTTTTTATAATGCCGTCATGATAGGAATCAATATTTCATATTTTTATAATTGTAATTATTTGAAAAAAAAACTACGTTTTCTAAAGAGTTAAAGAGGCTGAGTTACAAGGTCGAACCTTCAAACGTACAGGGATTAGGAGGCACACTTGGGTGCCTCCTAATCCCCCAAACCCCCCACTTTTGCAGCCTTTAAATACAAAAAAAAGTTTTTTAAACTGAAAGTAAGGAGCGACATTAAAACTTAAAACGAACAGAAATTATTCCGTATATGAAAGGGGCTGTGCCCTCCTCAACGCCTCGCTCTTTACGCTAAAGTTTGACTTTCTTACAACTCTTTTTTTTAAACAAGAAAAACTTGACATTTTATTTATTGTTTTATTTACACTAGTTCATATGATTATCTACTGTACATCTTTTTTAATTCACTGATGATTATTTGGGTTATTTTTTTTACCTATTGCAGCTTGATGCGTTGATGTTCATATTATTTATGTTTGTTCATTATTTAGGAGCCTAAAAAAAGAAACATGTCGCGTACCTACTGAGCAGTGTATAATTGATTTTTTCTTTCTCGTTTTGTGTAATTTGTTCTAAGAGCTGATTTAGATCTTAGCTCCAGCTTTCGTCACTAAAAACCACATATAACTCCTAAGTTTATGTGTATTGCTTTTTTTTTGCTTAATGCTCCGTCTTTTCCTTTTATGTATGACGGGTTTTCCAATAAATAATAATAATAATAATAATAATAATAATAAAGGAGTTTCGCGGCTTCAGTCCTCTTCCCACATCAAGTTCTCTGTTACTGAATTAAGTTCTCTGTTATTCTAATATTATTCTAATATTCTAATTAAGTTATATTCTAATATTATATTCTAATGATATTAATATTCTAATTATAAAAATATTCTAATTATATTAATTATATAATATTCTAATATTATATTCTAATTATAATCTAATATTCTAATATTCTAATATTAATATTTTAATTAAGTTATTCATCAAGCTCTCTGTTACTGAATCTTTCGTATCTTCATTTCAGACGAGTATGGCTTCACAATGTAAAATCTGTCTTCAGAGCGAAGGAGATGATAACAGTCTCTCTACGCTTGGAAGCAAAGGTGCCGTCACAATTAATACTGCCAGTAAAGAAAGAGGTGATTCTGTCGAAGTTAACCCAGGTGACAAGGTTCAAGCTCACTGTCAAAGAGACTTCAGTAACCAGAGAATAATTTCTAGTCTTAAACGTTGCAATGAAAGTGATTCAGCAAGTAATCAAGAAAGTATGTAAGTTTCCGAAAGATTCAGAAAGTAATCAATTAATCAAAAAAGTGGTGATCAGCTAAGGCTTATCCCCACGCAGCAGATGCTATCTATCACAAAGTTTGTTCAGTGAACTTCCGGATTGGAATAAACTTGCCTCAGCACGATTCAAAATTAAGTGGTGAACCTGAAGTAAAGAAGTGTAAGAATGGCAGACCTTCCGACGAGGTTCGAAAAGAAGCGTTTTACAAAGCTGTGAACTTCTTTGTCGGTCTGGACGATTTGCATGTTACACTGATCGATATTTCGATAAAAATGGAGGAGTTTTTAGCCGAAACGGATCTGAAGCCATACAGAAACGTTTACCTGAAGAAATTGCTAGTTGAGTACTTCAACGACAAAGTGATCATTTCTTATGCTCTTGGAAAGCAAAGTATCGAGACACTTAGGCAGAAAGCTGCAAGCATTCTCAAGGATTATTAGCAATTGCCAAAAGACGTAAATCTGGAGAAAGAAAAAGTCGAGATTGCGAAAGCTTTTGCAAGACTATTGGAGAGCGAATTAAAGACTGTGATATCGTTCATAGAAGAATATGACCAAATACACACCTTAGTTTCGTCAGAGTACAATCTAGAGTTCCTTGTTTTATCCCTACGGCTTTTCCTGTCAATTTTGATCAAACACAACAACGCGAAACATGTGATCAGAGCAATAGGGCAGGCAATAATGCAAAACACCAGGCCTCAAAGTATTATTGTAACTATGCTGCTAGGGTTGGATGTTTCTCTGCAATATCATTTCGTCTCATACTAAACTATTGATAAATTGAGTAGCATAGTAGGTTTTAATTTCTCCACGTACATAAATCAATTTAAGAAATATATAGCAATGGCTGGAAGCCTTCAACAAAAAAACAATTTACCAAGAGAAACACTTGTCCAGTATATTGCAGGCAATTATAATAATAACTCTAACACTTTGGAAGGGCAGGGAACTTTACATGGTATGGCTTTTTATGAAGTTAAGTCACTGGGCAGCAAAGAAGAGTTACGTATGTTTCCCAAAAAAATTTTGACTTGAAACAAATTAGAGAAAAAGCTGCTATACCTATCTACTCTTACTTGAAGCATACTGCCTTTACAAATCAGGCCACTTACGTAGAGTTGGTACTTCCAAAGTTCAGATACAATGGCAGACATCTTGATATCATGTGGGTAAATCCTCAACTAGCTCTGCGAGGTTCTCCAGTCGGCTGGTCAGGTGCAATGCGGTCAGCTCATGCTGGACAAACCCAGAAGCGGTCATCAATAGTTTTCAAGCCTATGATTGATTTAAACCCAACCGATCTCACGTGCATCAACACAAAGGTGATGTTTATTGCAAAGAAGGCAAGGAAATTGAACCAGATTTCTTTCTTAATCTTCGACTAGCCACGGTGTTAAAGAGCAAAAATGATTGTTGAATCGTTATTTTTCAAAAGCCCCTTGAAAGAGGTCTTAGTGATGCTTGGGTCCTTTCATTGAACAGGAACTTTTCGTTGATGTATTAGCCCCATTATGGGCAAGTCAGAATTGGTGGAATCTATTGAATACACCAACGCATCGGAAATCATAAAACAACTACTATCTTTCAAAACAGTTTTCCGAGAACTGAGTGTACACTCTAATCCAGACGTAGCTCTGCACTTCATACTGCTTGACATTCCTTTCGAAGATACTTCCGAAAGTTTACAAAGTCAACCCGCACCCCAAATGGTTAGTGCAGCCAGTGTCTATACAGAGCTGACATCCAAAAATATTTCTATTTGAAGACCTTTCCGCGACTCCAGTTGTGGTTTCACATATATAAGAGATTTAGAATGCAAAGAAACAGCTACATAGTTATTCTAAAAATTCAACAATGTACATTGAACAGAAATTTGACTTGAATAAAATTAATCGGACGCCAGTTTATGCTGAACAGACTGTAAGTTTAAATTTTTATTTTCAGACCTGGCTTAATATGTTTCCTTCTTTTATTGAATTAGGTCAGACTACATATGCTAAATCAGCCCGTCTGCATTTACAAATCCTTGTGGGTTTGAGAGAATCGCAGCCCGAATCATATGAGTTGTTTAAAAGGTCACTTTTCTGTTAACAGAACTAAATATTTGTGGTTAGGACTGACAGTAACCCTTGTTATAAAAAAAGAATTCTTGAAAACTCTGATAACCACTGGCAGTCTCACTAGAGAAGAGGGTTCTAATGAACTAAAGTGGCTAATCTGGAAACTATTTATGTCAGTGCTAGCTCAAATGAATATAATCTTGAAAAACCATTGGATGGATTTAGTACACCAGTAACCAGCATATTGAGACAATGGTAATAAGAATATTGAGAGACAGCAAAAGTTTTCAGAAATTGCTCAAGCTGTTTGAAACTTTACAGCTGCTCACCAAAAACAAATGTGAGTCGTTACTAGAGTCAATTCTTTGACACAAGTAGACCTCAACGATACACAAAACGTTTGGTTGCATATACTGCAAGGGTTGGTTAGAAAGCCACCTGAAACTTATTTGCTAAAAAGGCGAGATCGAGTCGTACAACTTTGGCTGCAAAGTCGGCTCCGAAGCTTGATGGTGAGCCGGTCGAGATTGAACAAACGCTATTGCTCCAGTGACTAGTGGCTGTACCCACTGCAGACGATCAGGATCTGTCGCATACTAATGATTATAAGCTTTGCTCTTTTCCTTCTGCACTTTCTTAGTCACACAAAATGCTACGTATAGCTGACAGGGCTTTCCTCCTGAAATCTCACTGAACAATTACCGAGGCCTCTTTTGCGAATCTTTCGACGAGTTACACATATGCTATAGAGAGAGGTTGGCTCCTACATAAATTGCTTTGGACAACCGGCGCTACTTTTGGACAAATATTTCTGGCCTACGCTAGCTATGTCAAAGCTCATTTTGGAAATACTACGGTTTTGCTGGTCGGATACGAAGATTCACCGTCAACAAAAGACGAGACTCACTTGAAAAGATGGAAAGGCATAAGATCTCCTGATATCGAATTTTCTGGGACAACAATGGTAACCCTCAAAAAAGACTTTTTCCTGAACAACCAGAAGAACAAGGGAAAATTCACCCTCCTGCTTGCTGGAGTGCTAAGCTTGTCAGGATGTCGCGTCGTGTATGCTTCAGGTGATGCACATTTCACGATTGCGACAGCCGCAGTGACAAGTTGTTTTGACATAGAAACCTCGTCTTGCTTCTTCATCATTGCCAGCCAGGAAGGTACCCACTTTTCTTACGAGCGGAGACCAGGCCGAAAACAGTCAACCTCTAAAACACATGATAACTAGAAACCAAGCATGGAGACGTTGCAGAGGTTATATAGCCAGTCCATGATCTCCTGGCATGCAATATGACCTTTAATCTCTACTGTGTAGGAAAGCCAGTTTCACTTTTATTGGCTGAGATCAATGAAGAATTCCTAAAAAAGTAGAATTGTTTTTTCAAAAGAGCTGTGAAAATCATCAGGGCATCAGTGCAGGCAAAAAGCTTAAACCAATTGTTTTTTTGGCTAAAGGTGATCGGACTAAGAGTGATACCAACCATTATGATTTTCATCAGACCGTGGTAGCCACAGAAATTGTTGCTTCAACTGCGCTCCTTCACCCAGAAAACTTTCTTCTGAGATATTCAGCTCGGGTTTAAGCCAGTGTAATTTGAAAACCCGTGCAGGGTTAAACCCTGCAATTAGGTGTAAGAATAAGTGACATAGATCGATGGTGTAAGTAACGTTTTTCAGCATGTATAAATTCTCTTGATGCAGTAATGCCAGGTGAGCACATAAGGTGATCAATATTGCTCTGGCTGACTGAATAGTGAATATAAGAATACGGATGAGTTTTGAGTATTATATTATAAGATGGAAGGCGATCTAACAACGAATCACTTCTCAATGATGGGTTTTTTATATCCGCATTGAACTCACTAAAGATCACATAATCTAGAGAAATAGAAAGAATTTTTTCCACTAAAACCTTCAACGTATTACAGACTTTAGCATATCTATCCATCGATCTGGAAGAACGGTCATCATAAGGCAGATAAGAATTAGTGAAGATTATAGTGCGCATACGAACAGCCAAAAATAACTGAACCGAGTAAAAAATCACTGGCGAAATCAAATTAGGATTACGCTTAAAAACACAAGCTAGCCCGCCGGAAAGGCGGCCTCTTGTGGCTCTGGCGGACATAAAAAAAACATCATGATGAAGGCTACGACGAAAAACATTAATGCTAAAGTCTGTAAGAAGATGCTCCTCTAGACACGACAAACCAAAATTCTGGTAGAGCTCATCAATAACAAAGTCCTTATCCTTTGTACCACTGACATTAAACGATATTACTGAAAATTTCAAAGTCATAGCACAAAGTGGGAGCATGACATTAGTTCCTTAGATACAGGGCAGGACAAGCTATAAGAAGAATGATTTTTACCACAGTTAGCACACTTGGGAGCATTACTACAAGGACTATCCTTAGTAGAAAGGTCAACATCAACTGGGAAACCTCTGAGAATCCCAAAAGGTGCTTGGATCGTACTTTAACTGTTGCTCCGGTAATAAAGTTCTGAACCGATGTACAAAAATCTTCAGTTGCAGATTTATCGATATTGACATACCATCTGTCTTTAACAGGTTTCACACTACAAACTAATTCATGCCCAGCTATCTGATTGCGAACAGATTTGCGTTTAATCTGATCAGACAGATCTGAAGGCACTTTAGAGACAATTAATGTCGCATAAGTGTTAATTACTGTGGAAGATATCAGAAGTTGAGGAAAATTCAACTGATAATTTTCAAGTTTCCCTAACATCTCAACAACCACTTGTAGTAGCTCATTAAACTTCATGATTAAAGAAGTATAACCATTTGCAGGGGGACATGGCATCTCTGTAGGTCACTTTATCAAAAACATAGGTACAAAAGTGTCGTTACTGTCAAGAGATCTTAACAGAGAAACAATGTCACTAAAATGATTAGAAAGTGCATTGTTCCCCTTACGTACTGGGTAATCCGATTCAGGTGCACTTATTTTCCACAGTAAACTTTTAGTTTCTTTGACTATATTCACGTCAAAAAACTCCATACCATGTCTTTTGATAATATCCTGCTCAATTCCGCTTAGCAAATTGCTTTGATTAAAATTCAGAACCGGAGAATGTACAAGTTCAGGCCTTTTTTCAGAGCTTTTGATTGCTATTGCAATCACCACACAATTTGAAAAGTCTCAATACTAATTCAAGAAAAATACTGGATTAATAAATATCAAAATACATGTCAAAATAAAAACAAAGTAGATTCCATTTTATAATCCTGTTAACTCAGATCAACAACTAACTTGGAATAAATTATGGCCTCACCAAAATAAATACAGCAAAGAATAATATCCATTTCAATTTTGGTGTTACCTCTCTTAACTCTGAAACAATACAGAGTTCAGTCCAGCTTAGATACGAAAAACTTTTAATATAAATACAGAAACTTTAAATACGTAAAACAACACTCTAGCACAGGATTAGTTTTACCAAAGACAGAATTGACTTACTTGTCTAAACACTGCTGCCGAGAGTTTGGCGTAGAGAACGATGAGACCAACGCCTCCAGGTTGACCTATCGGTGGCCAGGCTCGTAGCTTCTTCCACTGGGATATGGTCTTGGGTGAGGAATTCATCGGCTTTGTCTTTCCATCTAGTCGGGAGGGGGGGGGGGGCGTCCCCTGTACGCCACCTACAACATAAAAGAAAAAAGTATAAAAAAAACGAAAACCATAAATACTGGAAATCAAAGATGAACCTTAAAGTGAAACCATAAACTAAAAAACATAAATATAAACATTAACAATAACCTAAATGAAGACCCGAAAAAACATGAATTCTAAAATCAAAAACGAACAAAAAAACGAAATTGCGACACTTTAAACATTAATTTGTGCAATAGAATAATAGGCTAAAACAAAAAAAAAAGACAAGAATCCTATAAAGCGAAATCTTCCATCTTATATATAAAATCTACAAAAAAAATAATAAATAAAATACCAAAAGGTTTTCGAGAAGGTTCTTCTCAGGAAAAAGGTTCTAGAGAAGGCACAAATCCTTCTTTCGATAGTCAGGGAAAATTAAAATACCAACATTGGTCAACCAATAAAACCATAAGAAAGAAAAATCAAGCATTCCACTTTATTGAGTAATGTTGGTAATACTTATTATGCTCCAAAATTATACAATCACTTTCACCAAAAAAAATAGGCTTGACTTACTTGACTTGAGGCTCCTGCTGAGGGTTCGGCGTAGAGAACGATGATACCAGGCCCCTCTAGCTTGCCACATCACTTGCCAAGCTCGCAGCTTCTTCCACCAGGATGTGGCCATGGGAGATGAATTCATGGACTTTGTATTTTCATCTAGTGGGGGGAGGTATCCTCTTGACCCCTCCCCCACAAATAAAAAAACAGTATAAAAACGTACAAAAAAACGCAAACCATAAATACTAGAAATAAAAGACAAACCAAAATTTGAAACCATAAACCCACACACAATATTTAAAACAAAATTTATAAACTCGAGTCTCGCAAACTAAAACATGAAACCTAAAGTGAATAATTCAATACAATACAAAACTTTGACCCATTAAACATTGAATGAAGCGCGAGAGAAAACAGCTAAAATCAGTGGCAACGCTATTGCTTTGCCTATAGTAAAGGCCATACGGCTCCAATGTTTTATTATTTATTTTTTCTCCCAGAGGTAAGACATTCAAGTAGCAGAGACAATATATACAAAACTTAAACCCCAAACAGGAAGATATATAGGAATATACCACATATTATAGAAAAGAAGCACCACATTCCAAACTATTAGCCCGACGACCCAAATTTAATTCTAACACTTAACCTAAGACGTTAAAATAAGACAAATTAATATTAGCATAAGACATAACACCCTTGCACAAAAACTTTATCTAGACACATATAGTTCAATTCAACAAAAATGACTAAAGCCAATACATACAAATTCTCAACCCCCCCCCCCTAGCAACTATAAGATATACGAAGATTAAATCCAGAACCCCAATTAGAAGATTTTAGATCTAAAAAAGAAAATGGAGTAAATCCCCAAATATTATGACTTCAATCCTTATATGCGCACATGTGCCTCCAGCACAAAATATTGATCCTAAGAAAAAAGGAAACATCCTCCATTGAAAGATTCTCTCAAGTACCCCCCTCCGCCGACCCGCCCCCCGACCAACACAAATCCCTACTGAAAACGTCACTATACATCCCAAGAACCTATATTATATGTAAAAAATTGGCAAAGTTCATAATTTGCAGTCAGTCTTCCGAGAATTGTGGTGAAATATTTTATACAAAAAGACAAATTGAATAAAATTTCGTCTATGCTGAACAAAATAGCTATCTTACTCCTCTTACTCTCGCGCCCACCCGAGAACATCCCACCTGAAAAATTCTGTATACTTCCCAATTACCGATACTACATGAAAACAATGAGCAAAATTCATAACTTACAGCCCTTCCCCCAAAAACTGTGGGGAATTAAGTCATCCTCAAAGACATATTTATTAAATTTTTGACTATGCTGAGCAAAATAGCTATCTCCAAATTTTGATTGGGTGAATTTGGGAAAAAATGAGCCAGGGAGGGGGCTAGGCTGCCGTCCAATTTTCTTGGGCACTTAAAAAGGGCACTAGAACTTTTAATTTCCATTTGAATGAGCCCTTTAACGGTATTCTAGGACTGCTGGATGGATAGGATCACCCCTAGGAAAAAAACAAAAAATAATAGCAAATAAACACGCATCCGTGATCTTTCTTCTTGCAAAAATACAAAATTCCACATTTTTGCAGATAGGAGCTTGAGAAATCTACAATAGCATTTTATGTTACGCGGAATCTCATGGTTTGATTTTCATCAAGATTCTATTACTTTTAGGGGTTGTTTCCCCTTTTTTTCGAAAATAAGGCAAATTTTTTCAGGTCCAAAACTTTTGATGGGTAACACTAAACTTGATGAAACTTATATATTTGAAATTAGCTTAAAGATCCGATTCTTTACGTATCTACTGGTATTAAAATTCCATTTTTTCATATTTCGGTTACTATTGAGTGGTTTCACACCTTACTTACAGTTTGTTAACACGAACTGTTTGAAAATATGGAATTTTTTATGTTTGCCAAGAGTAATATCACGGATGTGTGGTTGTTTAGTTTTTCAATGTTGTTTTTGTCCAGGTTTGATAGTGTTGGTCAAATAGTCCAAAAATATGTTGCTAGGACTCATTCGATATGTATAGGGCTTCTTCTAAGTGACCTAAAATATTGTAGACTAACTATTTAATATCGGAAGTAGGCAACAAACGATAACTTTCATCAAAAAAAAAGGCTTGACTAGATTGACTTAAGGCTCCTGTTGAAGGTTTAGCGCAGAAAACGATGATACCAGGCGCCTCCAGGTTGCCATATCGCTTGCCAGGCTAGCAGCTTCTTTCTCCGGGATGTAGCCTTGGATGATGAACTCATGTAATTTATATACCCATCTAGTAGGGGGAGGTATCCTTTTGACCCCTCCCCCACAAAAAAAGAAAAAATTATAAAAAAACATATAAAAACCTCATACAATATATATTAGAAATTAAAGACGAAACTAAGTTTGAAAAAATAAACACAAACATAATATTTAAAACAAAATATATAGACTTGAGCCTCGCAAACTAAAACAAGAAACATAAAGTGAATAATTCTATATGAAACATTGGCTAACTAAACATTGAATGAAGTGCGAGAGAAAACAGGTAAAATTTTTTGCAACGTTATTGCTTTGCCTATAGTAAAGGCCATACGGCTCCACTGTTTTATTATTTATTTTTTCTCCCAGACGTACTTCATATGAAAGGGGTCGTCGTATAAACTTCAAAGGGGTCTCATTCAATTGAAAATTGAAAGTTCTTGCTTGTAGTGATTTTTGTTCGTTTCAAGCTTGATTTGCATATTCAATTTAAGTTTCATGCGTTTTAAAATTAATTTATTCATACCAAACATTATAGAATACAAGCATCACATTCCAAATTATTAGCCCAACGACCCAAATTTAATTCTAGTACTAAACCTAAGACGTTCAAATAAGACAAATTAATAGTAGCATAATACATAACACCCTTGCACAAAAAATTTATCTATACAAATCTGGTACAATTCAAAGAAACTTAATAAATCAACTCCCTAAACATTCTCACCCCCCCCCCCATAAAATACAAGTCATACGAATTTTCAATCTAGAACCCCAAAGTGAAAATTTGAGATATAAAAAAGGAAACAGATTAAATCCCCATACATTATGACTTTAATGCTTATATGCGCACATGTGCCTCCAGCACAAAATATTGATCTTAAGAAAAAAATAAAAAAATAAATTTTTATTTCAGTCGCAAAAAAACTAGGTCAAATGCAACGCACGAAATCCTTCCCAACACTTGTAAAAACCCTTATGAAGGGCAGATTTATTCTTTATAGAAAACAAAATGAAATGGCTAGTTTGAAAAGTCATTCCTAAGGATATGATGCACGCTATTATTTGACCCAAATAACAAAAATGTTAGGAACTAATGAAAAAACTTAAATACGAATCCTAAAAATATAGGCCCCACCTATTCAAATTTAAAATAAATTCAAGGACTTTTATTTTGACTAAGTATATTTCTGTAACACCAGTTATTACTACATACTTACAAAGATATTTCCAGTAAGGAATGGTCAGATACCCTGAGAAAAATTTTACCAGTCTACTCAATAAAGTTTCACTGAAAATAGCATAAACATTCTATTACCTGAAATCGATGCTTAGTTCACTTTATTTTGAATCCTCAAATCCATTTCTCCGGGAACACTATCTGATACTTTACCAGTGAGAACCATCCTGAAACTAAAATATGGCACACATTGTATCTATAGAAATGCTTTGTATGACGTCATATCATTTTTTTATAATGACGTCATGATAGATTTAACCACTAGATTTCCCGTCGCAGTGCTTTTGTTTTTAATTGGAAACATAAGTGCCATCTAAATTTAACATATCGTCTAGATGGCTGTTAACTTTTCATTAGCATCAAGTATTCATCTTCAAACTTTAGATAGTATTTATGGATATTTAAATATAGATATTACGAACGATGAAAGGTAAAACAAATAGGAATTATTCTAAGACACTGAAATATTATCTATGTGAATGTTTTGGCTTTATGTTTGAAAAGCCGCTATCTGCAAAAGAAAACCACAAATAAATAAAAATAACACTTTCAATAAAAAACTTACAATTGATAAGACGAAAAACAATTCTACAATAACCATTACAAGGATACTTAAAAATAGTACTGGTTAGGATTCCTTGAAGTGACGATTCTGAATTATTTTAATTTTTAACCAAAAAAATAAAGTTTTTCTTTTTGAAATTTTGAGTAAATTTGAAAATTAAAACTAGCAAAACATATAAAAAAATAACACATAATACGGAATAAAACCACCACATTGCAAATTATTTGCCAAACGACCCAAATTTAATTTCAACATTACACCTAAGACGTTTAAAAGAAACCAAAAAAAATTAACATTAATAGCTTAAAGACTTTGAATAAGGCATTAAGCAAAATAGCGTACGGCATTAGCGTAAGGAATTACAAAAAGTAAACTTACAGGAAGTTACAGAAAGTACTTTGACTTACAGAAAGTAGATATCTACTAAATATCTAATTACAAACAGAACACCCAAGTTACAGAAAATTCAACCTTTAACAAAAAAAATACAAATTCATAACAGAGGAACTTATATCAAAAAACACGTCTTAGACCCCAATTATGAAGATAAATCCCACATAATTTCCCATTAAGTATCCGAAAGCCACTAACAGATATACGAAGATTAAATCCAAAACCCCAATTAGAAAATTTTAGATCTAAAAAAGAAAATGGAGTAAATCCCCAAATATTATGACTTCAATCCTTATATGCACACATTTGCCTCCAGTACCAAATATTGATCCTAAAAAAATCAAAATTTTATTTTGTTTTTGTAAATCAAACAAAAATTTATTTTTGTATAATACTATATACTATTTAATTTCTGATCGTTTTTTAAATAATGCTGGGAAACTCGTCCCCTCCTTCACAAAAATTTCCCTTCCCCAACGGAAAAATCCTCCATGTGCACAGTCTTTCAAGTAACTCACGCCTCTGCCTCTCCCCCCACAAGAAAAAGTCCCACCTGAAAAACTGTTCAGACGTCCCAAAAACCAATTATATATGTAAACAATGGGCAAAGTTCATAGCTTGCAGCCCTTCCCCCGAGAACTGTGGGGAATTAAGTTATCCTCAAAGACATATTTAATAAATTTTCGGCTATGCTGAACAAAATAGCTATATCCAAATTTTGATTGGGTGAATTTGGGGGAAAATGAGCCTGGGAGGGGGCCAAGTTGCCCTCCAATTTTCTTGGTCAGTTAAAAAGAACACTAGAACTTTTAATTTCCATTCGAATGAACCCTCTAATAATATTCTATGAATACTGGATCAATAGGATACCCACTGGGACAAAAAACAACAACAAATAAACACGCATCCATGATGTTTCTTCTGGCAAACATACACAATTCCAGATTTCTGCAGATAGGAGCTTGAGACATCTACAGCAGCATTTTATGTCATGTTGAATCTCAAGTTAGGATTTTCATTAAGATTCTATTACTTTCAAGGATTGTTTCCCCTTCTTTTTCGAATTTAAGACAAATTTTTTCAGGTCCAAAACTTTTGATGGATAAGACTAAACTTGATGAAACTTATATATTTAAAATCAGCATAAAAATCCGATTTTTTATGTATCTACTGGTATTGAAATTCGATTTTTTAAAGTTTCGGTTATTTTTCAATAGGGTCGCTCTTTACTTATAGTTTGCTACCACGAACTCTTTCAAAATATGGAACTTTTTATTTTTGCCCAGAGAAATATCACAGATGTGTGTTTGTTTAGTTTTTTGTTGTTGTTTTTTTCCTGGGTTGATCGTATCGATCAAGTAGTCCTAGAATAATGTGAGAGGGCTCATTCGAGACGTCCGGTGCCTCTTTAAAGCGACCTAAAGGATTGGAGGGCAATTTTGTCAGAACTAAGCTAGGTAACAAATAATCAATTTCACAGAAAAATCAGACTCAACTTACTTGACTTCAGGCTACTGCTGAAGGTTTAGCATAAAAAACGGTGATACCATGCACCTACGGGATGCCACATCACTTGCCAGGCTCACAGCTTCTTCCACCGGGATAGAGCCTGGGAAGATAAATTCATTGAATTTGTATTTTCATGTAGTGGGGGGAGGTATCCTCTTGACCCCTCCCCAACAAAAAAGAAAAAAGTATAAAAAAACGTATAAAAAACGCAAACCATAAATACTAGAAATAAAAGACGAACCAAAATTTGAAACCATAAACCCACACACAATATTTAAAACAAAATATATAAACTCGAGCCTCGCACACTAAAACATGAAACCTAATATAAATAAGTCAATATAACACAAAAAATTGGCCAATTGAATGTTGAACAAAGTACAAGTAAAAAAAGGTAACCTCCTATAGATTACTATTGCGTTGTCTATAATCCCGTCTAAACGGTCCCAATATTTTATAATTATTTTTTTCTCCCAGGGGTTACCTCACATAAAAAGTGTTATTACATAAACTTCAAATATTTCTTTGTCAACTTAAAATATACAGTTCTAGTTTGTAGTGATTTTTGTTCGTTTAAAGCTTGATTTACATCTTCAATTTAAGTTTCATGCGTTTTAAAATTAATTTATTCATACCACAAATTATAAAATAGAAGTACCACATTCCAAATTATTAGCCTAACGACCCAAATTTATTTCTAACACTAAACGTAAGACGTTAAAATAAGACAAATTAATATTAGCAAAAGACATAATACCCTTGCATAAAAAATTTATCTTGACACATATAGTCCAATTCAATAAAAATGAATCACGCCCATACCTCCCCGTTCTCACCCCCCCCCCCCCCCCCCAAGAAACTAAAAGATATACACAGATTAACTCTAGAACCCCAATTAGAAAATGTTACATCTAAAATTGAAAATGGAGTAAATCCCCAAACATTATGACTTCAATCTTTATATGCGCACAAGTGCCTTCAGCACAAAATATTGATCCTAAGAAAAAAATAAAAAAATAAATTTTTATTTCAGTCGCAAAAAAACTAGGTAAAATGCAACACACGAAATTCTTCCCAACACTTGCAAATACCTTTATGAAGGGCATATTTATTTTTTATAGAAAACAAAATGAAATGGTTAGAAGAAATTGAGCAGGCAAAGAAGCAGCTACTTAGTTATTCTAAAACTGCAAAACTGTGCCTTGAACAGAATTTTAAATTGAATAAAATGCATCGGACGCCAGATTATTTTAAACAGGCTGAAAATTTAAATTTGTCTTTTCAGACCGGGCTTAATATATTTCCTCCTTTTATGGAATTAGGTCAGACTACATATGTTAAATCAGCCCGTCTCCATTTACAAACCCTTGTCAGTTTGAAAGAATTACAGACAGAATTATACGAGATGTTCCAAAGGTCACTTTTCTGTTAACAGAACCGAACATTCGTGGTTAGGACTGGCAGCAGACCTTGTTATAGAACAAGTCTTCTTGAAAACTCTGAAGACCGCTGGCGGTTTCACCATAGAAGAGGTTTTAATGAAGCGCAGCAGCTGATCTGGACACTATCTATGTCAGTGCGAGCTCAACTGAATACAATCATGAAAGACCTAACCGGATCGATTTAGCACACAAGCGACCAGCATGTTGAAATATTGGAGTCCAGAATATTGAGAGACAGCGAAAATTCGCAGAAAATACTCAATTTCTTTGAGACTTTGCAGCCATTCAACGGGGGAAGAAAATAATGAAAGTTGTTACCAGAGTCAATTCTTTGCCAGAAGTAAACTTTGACGATACAAAAAACGTTTGGTTGGATATACTGCCAGGGTTAGTTGGAAAGCTAGTAGAGACTTTTGTACTCAAAAGGAGAGATAAAGTCGTAACTTTGGCAGCAAAGTCGGCTCCGAAGCTTGATGGTGAGCCGGTCGAGAATAACCAAACATTATTGTTCCATGCAAAAGCGGCTGTAGCCACTGCTGACGATAAAGAACTGTTAGAAACCAATGGTTAGAAAATTTGCTCTTTTCCTTCTGTATTTTTCTAGTCATACCAAATACTACGCACAGCTGACAAGGCTTCCCTCCCAAATGTTCTCTGATAATGACCGAAGGCTCTTCTGCGAATCTTTCAACGAGTTACAAATATGTTGTTGATGGAGGATGGCTCCTACATAAATTCCCTTGGACAACCGGCGCTACTTTTGGACAAATATGTCTGGCCTACGCTAGCTAAGTCAAAGCTCATTTTGGAAATGCTACGGTTGTGTTCGACGGATACGAAGATTCACCGTCAACAAGAGACCAGACTCACTTGAAAAGATCGAAAGGCATAAGATCTCCTGATATCGACTTTTCTGGGACAACAACGGTAACCCTCAAAAAAGACTTTTTCCTGAACAACCAGAAGAACAAGGGAAAATTCATCCTCCTGCTTGCTGGAGTGCTAAATTTGTCAGGATGTCACGTCGTGTATGCTTCAGGTGATCCACATTTCGCGATTGCGACAGCAGCAGTGACAAGTTGTTTAGATGTAGAAACCTGTCTTGTTGGCAATGACACAGACGTGCTCGTCTTTCTTCTTCATCATTGCCAGCCAGGAAGCTACCCGCTTACTTCATAAGTAGAGACCAGGCCGAAAACAGTCAACCTCTAAAACACATGACAACTAAAAACCAAGCATGGGAAAGTTGCAGAGGTCATATAGCCGGTCGAGAATTTCCTGGCATGCAATATGACCTTTTAGCTCTACTGTGTAGGAAAGCCAGTGTCACTTATATTGGTTGTGATCAATGAAGAATTCCAAAAAAGCGGCGGTTTTTTGTCGGAAGAACTGTGAAAAGCATCAGATCATCATTGCAGGCGAAAAGCTCAAACCGCTTGTTTATCGGGCTAAAAGTGATCGGGCTAAAGGTTATACCAACATTCAGGATTTGCATCACACCGTGTTTGCCATAGAAATTGCTGCTTCGACTTCGCTCCTTAACCCAGAAAAGTTGCTTCCGAAATTGTCAGCTCTGCTTTAAACCAGGGTACTTTGCAAAAACGTGCAGGGTTTAAATTCAGCGTAAGAGTAAGTGAGATAGGGAGATGGTCTAAGTCGTGTTCTTCAGCATGTATAAACTCTATTGATGTAGTAATACTAGGTGAGCAAATAATGTGATCAATATTGCTCTTACTTCCTGAATGGTGAATATAAGAATACTGATGAGTTTTGGGTATAATATTATAAGATGGAAGGCAATCTAACAACGAATCACTTCTCACTGATGGGTTATTTATATTAGCATTAAACTCACCAAAGATCATATAGCCTAGACAAATAGAAAGAATAAGTTTCGCTAACTCCTCCAAAATATTACAAATCTTAGCATATATGTCCATCGATCTGGAAATATGGTCTTTATCAGTCAGCTCATAATTAATCAAGATTATATGGAGCTTACGAACAGCCAAAAAAAACTAAACCGAGCGAAAAATCAACATCAACCTTCAGTTAGGATAAAACTTAACAACATTAATGTGTACATTAGAAAGTTGGCCGCTTGTGGATCAGGCGAACTGAAAAAACATCATGGTGAAGGAAGCGGTAAACAACGTTAATACTAAAATCTGTAGGAATATGCTACTTTAAACAGACCAAATCAGAATCATTCTAGAGCTCATCAATAACGAAGTCCTTATCCTTTGTACCATTAAACGATATTATTGAAAACTCCAAAGTCATTGCAAAAAGTGGGAGCACGAAATTAGTTCACTAGATACAGGGCAGGACAAGTTGTAGGAAGGATTATTTTTCCAGAGTTTGCAATCTTACGAGAATTACTACAAGGACGATCCCTAGTAGAAAGATATAGCTAATCACGTCTGGCACATCTCGGGAAATCGCTGGTGAAAGCACTTTGAAAGTGATCGTATGATTGGCATTTAAAGAATAATTTAGGTATTTCTTTAAATATGTGAATTCAAAAAAATTTATATCCAAATTTAATTCCTTCTTTGAAATAAGCAGACTAAAGGAAAGAGTCTCTAAATTTATGCTTTACTTACATAATCTCTCCCAGATAATTTGCGCTTATTATGCCTTGCAATATATTAATAACTGGAAGGTCTACATCAACTGGGAAACCTCTGAGGATCCCAAAAGGTGCTTGGATCGTACTTTAACTGTTGTTCCGGTAATGAAGTTCTGACCCAATGTACAAAAATCTCCAGTTTCAGATTTATCGGTATTGACATACCATCTATCTTTAACAGGTTTCACACTACAAACTAATTCATGCCCAGCTATCTGATTGCGAACAGATTTGCGTTTAATCGGATCAGACAGATCTGAAGGCACTTTAGAGACAATAACTGTCGTATAAGTGTTAATTACTGGGGAAGGTTTCAGAAGTTGAGGAAAATTCAACTGATAATTGTCAAGTTTCCCTGACATCTCAACAACCGCTTGTTGTAGCTCATTAAACTTAATGATTAAAGAAGCATAAGCTTTTGCAGGGGGACATTGAATCTCTGTAGGTCACTTTATCAAAAACATAGGTACAAAAGTATCATTGCAGTTAAGAGATCTTTACAGAAAAACAGCATCCCTAAAAGAATTAGAAAGTTTATTGTTCCGTTTACGTACTGGGTAATCCGATTCAGGTGCACTTATTTTCCACAACAAAACTTTAATTTCTCTGATTATATTCACATCAAAAAACCTCCGTACAATGTCTTTTGATAATATCCTCAATTCCGCTTAGCAAATTGCTTTGATTAAAATTCAGAACCGGAGAATATACAAGTTCAGGCGTTTCTTCAGAGCTTTTCATGGCCATCGCAATCACCACACAAATTAAAAAGTCTCAATACTAATTCAAGAAAAAATACTGAATTAATAAATACCGAAATATATGTCAAACTAAAAGCAAATTTGATTCCAATTTATAATCCTCTTAAAGTTAACTCAGGTCAACAACTCACTTGGAATAAATTATGACCTCACCAAAATAAATCCAGACAGGAATTATATCCATTTCAATTTTGGTGTTACCTCACTGAACTCTGAAACGAAACTGAGTTCAGTGCAGTTCAGTGCAACAAAACTTTAGATATAAATACGAAAACTTTAACTATATAAAACACAAATCTAACAAATGATCACTTTTACCACAGGCAGACTTGACTTACTTGACTTAAGACTCCTGCCGAGAGTTTGGCGTAGAGAACGATGAGACCAAGCACCTCCAGGTTGACCTATCGGTGGCAAGGCTCGTAGCTTCTTCCACTGGGATATGGTCTTGGGTGAGGAATTCATCGGCTTTGTCTTTCCATAAGAAAGAAAAATCAAGCATTCCACTTTATTGAGCAATGTTGGTAACACTTATTATGCTCCAAAATTATACAAAACCGTTCCCTTTTTATTCCAAATTTACAAAATTTTAAGTGTTAGCTATTCAAAATTATAATATTTTCATTTATGAGTGAATGCCTATAAGTTCATAAATAGGAAATTATGCTATAATTTAGTTTTGCATCCTACTTTTATATAAAAATATCACAAATTTTGTAACATAAGTCACAAATTCCAAATTTTTAGCTCACCTACCAAAATAGAATTATGACACTACACCTAAGACGTTAAAAAAAAACAACAAAAATTAGTATTAGCGTAAGGCATAATCCAAAGAATGTTTGTAAGGCATTAAGCACAATAGCGTAAGGCATTAGCGTAAGGAATTACAGAAAGTAAACTTACAGAAAATTACAGAAAGTACTTCGTCTTACAGAAGGTAAACATTTAGATATCTACTAGATATCAAATTACAAGCAGAACATCCAAGTTACAGAAAATTCAACCATTAACGAAGAAAATATAAATTAATAACAGAGGAACTCATACCAACAAACACATCTTGGAGCCCAATTATGAAGATAAATCCAGCATAATTTTCTATTTAGTATTCGAAAGTCACTAACTGAAACACAAAGATTAAATCCAAAACCCCAATTAGAAAATTTTAGATCTAAAAAAGAAAATGGAGTAAATCCCCAAATATTATGACTTCAATCCATATAATCAAACATTTGCCTCCAGTACAAAATATTGATCCTAAAAAAAAATCAAAATTTTATTTTGTTTTTGTATATCAAACAAAAATATATTTTTGTATAATACTATATACTATTTAATTTCTGATCGTTTTTTAAATGATGCTGTGAAATTCGGCACCCCTTCATATAAATGTCCCTTCACCCCCGGACCCCTCCTCAATGGAAAGATTCTCTGAAGTAAACCCCTCCACCTATTCTCCCCCCACAAGAAACAGTAACTCCCGAAAATCTGTCCATACTACCCAATAACCAAATTTAGATGTAAACAACAGGCAAAATTCATATCTGACAGCCCTTCCCCCGAGAACTGTGGGGAATTAAGTCATCCTTACAAAAACAGATCTTTAAATTTAAGCAATGCTGTACAAAATAGATCCGTCCCTCCTTCGACCCTCTCCTCTACCAGATAAAATACCTCCAGATAAAGTCTACATACTTTCCAAATGTTTATTCTACGTGAAAACATCGGGGACAATACATAAATTACAACACTTCCACCAAAAGTAGTAGAGACTTATACCATACTCAAAGACATATTTGTTAAGTTTTTGACTCTGTTGAGCAAAATAGCTATCTCCAAATTTTGATTGGGTGAATTTGGGGAAAAATGAGCTTGGGAGGGAGGTAAGTTGCCGTAAAATTTTCTATGGCACTTAAAAAAGGAGATAGAACTTTTAATTTCCATTTGAATGAGCGCTTTAACGGTATTCTGGGAATGCTGTATGGATTTAATCAGCCATGGGAAAAAAACAAAATAAAACAACCAATAAGCACGCATCTGTGAATTTATTTCAGGCAAAAATACAACATTTAATATTTGAGCAGAAAGAAGCTTGAGAAATCCACAATGGCGTTTCATGTTACTCTGAATCTCACAGTTTGATTTTCATCAAGATTTTATAACTTTCAGGTGTTGTTTCCCCTTTTTTTCGAAAATAAGGCAAATTTTTTCAGGTCCAAAACTTTTGATGGGTATGACTAAACTTGATGAAACTTATATATTTAAAATCAGACTAAAGACCCGATGCTTTACGTATCTACTGTTATTAAAATTCCATTTTTTAATATTTCGGTTACTATTGAGTGGTGTCGCTCCTTACTTACAGTTTGTTACCACGAACTGTTTGAAAATATGGAACTTTTTATTTTTACCAGGAGAAAGATCACGGATGTGGGTTTGCTTAGTTTTTTTGTTGTGGTTTTTGTCCCAATTTGATCTTATGAATCGACTAGCCCTAGAATATTTTGACACGGCTCATTCAAAAATCCTAGTGCCTCTTTAAAACGACCAAAGAAATTTGAGAGTAACAATGCCACAACTAAGCTAGACAAAAAATGATTACTTTGACAAAAAAAATATTTGACTTACTTGACTTGAGGCTCCTGCTGAGGGTTCGGCGTAGGGAATGATGATACCAGGGGCATCAAGGTTGCCAGATCACTTGCGAGGCTCACGCCTTCTTTATCCAGGACATAGCCTTTGGCGATGAACTTATGGACTTAACGTATTCATCTAGTGGGGGGGATGTAATATCTTGACCCATCCCCCATAAAAAAAGATATAAATATAAAAAAACATATAAAAAAAGCAAACAATAGATACTAGGAATTAAAGACAATCCTAAATTTGAAACCATAAGCCTACACACAATATTCGAAAAAATCTATATAAACTTGATCTTCGATTACTAAAACAAGAAACAGACATTAAAAAATCCAATACAAAACATTGACCCACTAAATTTTGGATGACGCCTGGGAGAAGACTGCTAAACTCTGTGAAAACGCTATTGCTTTGCCTATAGTCAAGACCAAGAGGCTCTATTGTTTTATTATTTATTTTTTCATACGGGGATACTTCATATACTAAAAGTTGCCTCATAAACTTCAAAAGATTTTCTTTCAATTGAAATTGAAATCTTATTGTTTGTAGTGATTTTGTTCGTATCAAGATTGATTTGCATATTCAATTTCAATTTTCTGTATTTTAAAATTAATTTATTCATACTACCGATTATAGCATAGAATCATAAGATTCCGAATTATTAGCCGAGTAGCCCAAATTTAGTTGTAACACTAAACTTCAGACTTTAAAATAGAACACATTAATATTAGCAAAAAACTTAATACCCTGCATAATAACTTTATCTTTACACATATTGTCCATTTCAACAAAAATTAATAAAGCACCTACCGACACATCCTACCCCCCCTCCCAGCAACTAAAATATATACGAGGACTAAATCCTGAACCTTAGTTAGATGATTATTTATATAAAAAATAAATGTGAGTAAATTCCCGAATATTATGATTTCAATACTTCCATGTGCACACAGGACTCCAATCCAAACCATTGATCTTAAGAAGAAGAAATAAAAAATTATTTTTTATTTCAGTCACAAAAAAACCAAATCAATTGCAACGCATAAAATCCTTCACGAAACTAGCAAATACTGTTAAGAAGGACAAATTTATTTTTTATACCAAACAAAATTAAATAGGTCGTTTGAAAATTCATCCTTAAGGATATGGAAAAGATTAATATTAAACCCAAATAACAAAAATGTGAGGAATCAACTAAAAAACTTTATTATAAATCTTAAAAGTATATGTCTCACCTATTCAAATTTAAAATTAATTAAAGTAATTTTATTTTGCCTAATTATGTTTCTGCAAAACCTGTTAGTACTACATACCAACAAAGAGATTTCAACTAAGGAATCGTCAGATATTCTGAGAAAAATTTTACCAGTCTGATCAATAATGTTTCACTGAAAATAGTCTAAACATTCCATTACCTGAAATCAATGCTTAGTTAACTGTATTTTGAATCCTAAAGTCCATTTCTTTAAGACCACTGTCTGATTCTTCACCAGCGAAAGCCATTCCGAAACTAGAATGTGGCACCCAGTGCATCTATGAAATTCCTTTGTATCACTTCATATCATTTTTTATAATGCCGTTACGATAGGAATCATTATTTCATCTTTATATAAGTATAATTATTTGAAAAAAACTACGTTTTCTAAAGCTCTAAAGAGACTGAGTTGAAAGGTTAAGCCTTAAAACATACAGCTATAAGAAGGCACAGTTGGGGGGCTTCCGCCCCCAAAACACCCCGCTTTTGCAGCCTTTAAGTATAAAAAAGAAAAGTTTTTTAAACTGAAAGTAAGGAGCGACATTAAAACTTAAAACGAACAGAAATTATTCCGTATATGAAAGGGGCTGTGCCCTCCTCAACGCCTAGCTCTTTACGCTAAAGTTTGACTTTCTTACAACTCTTTTTTTTAAACAATAAAAACCTGACATTTTACTTATTGTCATATTTACGCTAGTTGATATGATTATCTACTGTATATATTTTTTAATTCACTGATGATTATTTGGGTTATTTTTTTTACCAATTGCGGCTTGAACCGTTGATGTTCATATTATTTATGTTTGTTCAGTATTTAGGAGCCTAAAATAAAAACATGCCGCGTAACTAAAGAGCAGTTTATAATTGAGTTTTTTTTTCTCGTTTAGTTAAATTGCTCTAAGAGCTGATTTAGATCTTTGCTCAAGCTTTCGTCACAAAAACTACATGTATGACACCTAAGTTTATGTGTATTGCTTTTTTTTGCTTATTGCTCCGTCTTTTCCTTTTATATATAACGGGTTTTTCAATAAATAATAACAATAATAATAATAATAATAATAAAGAAGATTTGTGGATTAAGTCTTCTTCCTACATCAAGTTCTCTAATACTGAATTAAGTTCTCTGTTATTCTAATACTGTTCTATTATTCTAATAAAGTTGTATTCTAATATTATATTCTAATGATATTAATATTCTAAATACAAAAATATTATAATTATATTAACTATATAATATTCTAATTTTACATTCTGATTATACTCTAATAGTCTAATATTCCAATATAAACATTTTAATTAAATTATTTATCTAGTTCTCTGCTACTGAATCTTTTGAATCTTTATTTAAGACAAGTGTCGCTTCGCAATGTGTAATATATGGTCAGAGCGAAGAAGATGATAATAACATGTCTAAGCTTGGCAGCACTGAGGCTGCCACAGTTATTACTGCAAGTAAAGAAAGGAGTGATCCTATCAAGATTAATCTAGGTGACAAGGTTCATTCTCACTATCGAAAATACTTTTGTAGCCAGAGAATAATTTTTACTCTTAAAAATTGCAATGAAAGGGATGCACAAATCACTAGATAATTTGTGTATGATTCGGAATTATACAGAAAGTAAACAATAAAACAAGAAAATGTGTATAATATACGGCGTATATCCTAGCAACACAAGCTATCCATCACATAATTTGTTAAATGAACATACGTATTAGAATAAAGGTGCTTGAGTAAAATTCGATATGAAGTGGGGAACCTGAAGTAAATAAGTGTAAGAATTGAAAACTGTCCGGCAAGGCTTGAAAAGAAACATTTTACGAAGCTATATACCTCTTGGTTAGTCTGGCCGATTCGTATGTTACATGCCAAATTTTTCAATAAAAAATAAGGAGTTTTTAGCTAAAGTAGATCTGTAGCCGTACATAAGCATTTATCTGAAGAAATCGCTAATTAACCATTTCAACAACTATGTGATCAGTTCTTATGTTCCTGGGAAGCAAAGTATAGTGACGCTTAGGGAGACGGCTGCAAGCATTCTTCAGGATTAATACCAATTTCCAAAAAACGCAAATCTAAAGAAAGAAAAAGTCAAGATTGCGAAAACTTTTGCAAGAACATGTAAGCGCAAAATAAAAACTGTGGTATTATTCAAAGAAGAATATGACCAAGAACGTACTATTATTTTAGGACAGGTCAGTCTTGAGTTTCTGGGTCTATCCCTGCGGATTTTCCTGACAATTTTTATCAGACATCATAACTCGACATAAGTAATAAGAGTTATTGGATCATCAATAATACAAAACACCATGCATTAAAGTATTATTGCAATACTGAAGTTAGTGTTCGATGTTTGTATGTGATGTTATTTCGGCTCACATGAAACTGTTAATACATTCAGTAGCCTAGGAGGTTTTATTTTCTCCATAGAAATACTTTAATTTGAAAGATATACAGCAGTGGCTGGAAGCACTGAACAAAAACTCAATACACCAAGAGGAACACTTTTTCAGTACATTGCATACACTTATAATAATAACTCTCACACTTTTGAAGGGCAGGGATCTTCACACTGTATGGATTTTTAAGAAGTTATGCCTCGGGGAAGCAAATAAAATTTATTTGTGTTTCCCATACAAATATTGAATCGAAAAATATTTTAGAAAAAGCTACTATACCTATCTATTCTCGATTGAAGCACACTGCCTTTAAAAATGAGGCCACGGAAGTAGATATGGTACTTCCAAATGCCAGATACAATCGTAGACATCTAGATATGATTTGGGTAAATTCTCAGCTAGCACCGCGAGGTTCTTTAGTCGGCTGGTAAGTTGCACTCCGTTTAGCTTAAGCTGGACAAACCCAAAAGCGGTCATCAATAGTTTTTCATTCGTTCATTGATTTAAATTTAACTAATGTCACGCGCTACAACCCAAAGGTGATGTTTAGTGCAAAGAAAGCAAAGAAATTCAACCCGAGTTCTGTGGTAATATTCAACTAGCCACGGTGCTAAAGAGCAAAAGTAATGGTTGGATCGTCACTTTTTAGAAGCCCCTTGTAAATGAGCTTAGTGATGCTTGGGTTCTTTCTTTGAAAAGTAACCGTTCTTGGATGTGTGAGCTCCATTATGAACAAGTCAGGTTTGGTGGAATTTATTGAACACATCAACGCACCGATAACCATAAAACAAATCATATGTTGCAAAGCAGTTTCCCGAGCACTGACTGTACAGTCTCCTCCTGACTTAGCTCTGCACTTCATACTGCTTTACTTTCTTTTAGAAAATCTGCCGACGGATTACGAAGTCAACCGACAATTCACACGGTTGGTGCAGCCCATGTCAATACATATCCGAAAACCAAAATTATTTCTATTGAAGACCTTTCCGCGTCTCCAGTTGTGGTTTCACATATATAAAAGATTTAGAATGCAAAGAAACAGCTACTTAGTTATTCTAAGAATGCAAAACTTTGCCTTGAACAGAATTCTGAAATGAATAAAATTCTTTGGATGTCAGTTTACGCTGAACGGACTGGAGATTTCGACCTGTATCTTCAGAGCTGGTTGATCTTGAAAAGCTGGCGATGTATCAACGACCAGCACATTGATAAATTGGATTCCAGAATATTGAAAGACAGTGAAAATTTGCAGAAGTTGCTCAAGTTCCTTGAACCTTTGCAGCTATTCAACGGTGTTCAGGAACTAATGAATATTGTTACTGGAGTCAATGCTTTGCCAGAGGTCAGCTTCGACGATGCAAAAAACGGTGGGTTGCACATACTGCAAGGGATGGTTGGATAGCAAGTAGAAATTTGTTTACTCAAAAGGCGAGCTCGAGTCGTAACTTTGGCTACACAGTTGGCTGCAAAACTAGGTGGTGAGCCGGTCAAAAATAGCTAAACATTATTATTCCATTCAAAACCGGCTGTACCCCTTACTAACGATAAACAACTGTTACAAAACAATGACGAGAAGATTTACTCTTTTCCTTCTGTCTTTTCTTAATCACACCAGATACTATGTATAGCTGACAAAGCGTCCTTCCTGTAATCTCACTGAATAATTACCGAGGCCTCTTATACAAATCCCTTGAAGATTTACAAATATGCAGTAGAGAGAGTATGGCTTCTATATAAATTCTTTAGGGAAACATGATACCACTTTTGGACCAATATGTCTGGCCTACGCTAGTTAAGTCAAACTTCATTCAAGATACAATAGAGTTTTGCTCGATAGATAAGAAGATAAGATGTCAAAAAAAGACCAGATACGCTTGAAAAGATGGAAAGGCATAGGGTCTCGTAATATTATATATTCTGGGACAACGATGATAACCCTCAAAAACTACTTTTTCCAAAACAATCAGAAGAACAACGGAAAATTCACCATTCTGCTTGCTGGAGAGCTAAGTTCTTCAGGATGTCGTGTTGTCAGGTAATGCTTCAGGTATGCTTCAGGTAATGCAAATTTTATGATTGCAACAGCCGAAGTGACAAGTTGTTTTGGCTTAGATACATGTCTTGTGGGCAATGACACTGACGTGCTCATCTTTCGTATTCATCATTGCGATCCAGGAAGCTACCCACTCACTTCTTAAGTAGAGACCAGTCCAAAACCAGCCAACCTCTAAAACACATGACAACTAGAAACCAAGCATGGGAAAGTTGCAGAGGTTATATAGCAGTACGATAATTTCCTGGCATGCAATATGACCTTTTATCTCTATGGTGTAGTAAGGCCAGTGTCATTTATATTGGCTGTGATCAATGCATATTTTGGAAAAAGCAGAATTGATTTGTCGAAAGAGATGTGAAAAGCATCAGAGCATCATTGCAGGCAAAAAGCTCAAACTACGTGTTTTTTTGGCTACAGGTGATCGGATTAAGAGTCATACCAACCTTTAGTATTTTTATCACACCGTGTTAGCCATAGAAATTGCTTCTTCAACTGCGCTAGTTCACCCAGAAAAGTTGCTTCTAAAAGATTCTGATCTGGTTTAAGCCCGGGTACATTGCAAAAACGAGAAGGTCTAAACCCTGCAATCAGGCGTAAGAATAAGTGACATAGATCGATAGAGCGTGTCACGATCTTCAGCATATAAAAATTCTATTGATCTGGAATTGCCAGGTGATCAAATAGGGTAATAAATATGGCTTTTGATTACTGAATAGGGGATATAAGAATACGGATGAGTTTCGAGTATTATATTATAGGATGGAAGGCGATCTAAGAACGAATCAATTCTCAATGATGGGCTTTTTATATTCGCATTAAAGTCACTAAAGATAGCATAGCCCAGACAAATTGAAAGAATTTTTCTCGCTAAATCCTCCAACATGTTACATTTCTTAGCATATCTATCCATCAATCTGGAAAGACTGTCTTCATAAGGAAGCTAAGAACTAATGAAGATTATAGGGCCCATACGAACAACAAAAAAAAGTAATCTGAGCGAAAAATCACCAGCAAAATTAAATTAGGATTAAGCTTAACAAAACTAGCTAGCCGGTCAGAAAGGTGGCCTCGTGTGGCTCTGGCAGTAATAAAAAACATCATGATGAAGGCTACGACAAAAACCGTTGATGCTAAAGTCTGTAAGAAGATGCTACTTTAGACAGATCAAATCGAAATCATTCTAGAGTTCATCAATAATGAAGTCCTTATCCTTTGTCCCATTGATATTCAACGATATTACTTAAAACTTAACATTCATTGCACAAAGTGGGAGCGCAAAATTATTTCATGAGAGAAAGGGCCGTAAAAGCTAGCGGAAGAATTGATTCTACTAGAGTGTGCAATTTTAGGATAATTACTGCAAGAACGATTCCTATTAGAAAAATATGGCTAATCTCGTCTGGCACGTTTCTGAGCCGTTCCGGTGCCAGTCCTTTGAAAGTGGACGTATGATCGGAATTTAATGCATCCGTTGGGTATTTCTGTAAATATGTGAATTCAAACAAATTTATAGCAAACTTTAATTTCTTCTTTGAAATATGCAGACTGAGGAAAAGAGTCTTCAAATTTATGCTTTACTTACAAAATCTCTCCCAGATAATTTGCGATTATTGTGCATCGCAATATCTTAATAACTGGAAGGTCAACATCAACTGGAAAACATCTGAGGATCCCAACAGGTGCTTGGATCGTACCTTATCTGTTGTTCTGGTAATGAAGTTCTGACTCAATGTACAAAAATCTCCAGTCGCAGATTTATCGATATTGCCATACCCTCTGTCTTTAACATGTTTCAGAGTATAAACTAAGTCCGGTACAGCCATCTGAGCGCGAGGAGATTTCCGCTTACTCTGATCACACTGATCTGAAGCCCCTTTAGAGACAATTAATCTCGCGCAAGTGTTAATTATTGCGGAAGATATCAAAAGTTGAGGACAATTCATCTGGTAATTGTCAAGTTTCCCAGGAATCTCAACAACCGATTATATTAGCACATTAAACTTCATGATTAAAGAAGTATAACCTTTTGCAGGGGGACATTGAATCTCTGAAGGTCACTTTATCAAAAATATATGTACAAAAGTTTCGTAACAGTTAAGAGATCTTTACAGAAAAACAGCGTCCCTAAAAGAATTAGAAAGTTTATTATTCCTTTTACGTAGTGGGTCATCCGATTCAGGTGCACTTATTTTTCACAACAAACCTTTAATTTCTCTGATTATATTCAAGTCAAAAAACCTCCGTACAATTTCTTTTGATAATATCCTCAATTTCTCTTAGCAAATTGCTTTGATTAAAGTTCGGAGTCAGAGAATGTACAAGTTCAGGCCGTTTTTCAGAGCTTTTGATGGCTAATGCAATCACCAAACAAATTAAACAATCTCAATACTAATTCAAGAAAAAATACTCGATTGATAAGTATCAAAATACATATCACAAGAAAAATAAAGTACGTTCCATTTTATAATCTTGTTAAAGTTAAATCAAATCAAAAAACTCACTTGTAATTAATTATGGTCTAACCAAAAAAAATACAGCCAATAATTATATCCGTTTCAATTTTGGTGTTAAATCACTTAACTCTGAAACAATGCTGAGTTTAGTCCAATTCAGTGCCAAAAAAATTTTGATAAAATTACAAAAACTTTAAATATGTAAACCAATAATCAAACCAACGAACAATTTTACCCCAGGCATAATTGACTTCCTTGACTAAATACTGCTTCTGAGATTTTGGCGTATACAGAGATGAGATCATGTACCGCCCGGTCGACATATTGGTGGTCAGGCTCGTTGCATCTTCAGCTGGGATATGGTCTTGGGCGAGGAACTCATCGACTTCGTCTTTTCATCTAGTCGGGGGGGCGGCTCCGGGACCCCCCCGACAAAAAAAAATAAAAAGGTTTAAAAAAAACTAACAACAAAAAAAGTAAAGATCAAAGACGAACGTTAACTTGAAACCATAAAATCACAAACATAATTTAAAACATTAAAAATAACCTTGAGGCTCATAAAAAACAAACTGAAATCTGCCGTAAAAAACACAAAAAAATACAAACTTTTTACCACTTAAACACTAACTTAAACCCAAGAGATAAAGGCTAAAACAAAACAGAGACTATAATCCTAGAAAAAAATATTTTTCATATTTCATATAAAATCTACAAAAAAACAATATAAAAATAAAATACCAAAATTCTCTAGAGACGGATTTTCTCAGGAAAAAGGGTCTTGAGAAGGCATAACACCTAATTTCCATTGTCAGGGAAAACTGAAATACCCAACTTGGTCAACCACTAAAACCATAAAAAGGAAAAATCAAGCAGTCCACTTTAATGAGCAATGTTGTTAATACTTATTACACTCCTAAATTTCAAAGAACCGTTCCCTTTTTATTACAAATTTACAAAAATTTAAGTGTTAGCTATCAAAAATTATAATATTTTCATTTATATGTGAGTGTCTATAAATTCATAAATAGTAAAATATACTGTAATTTAGTTTTTCACCATAGTTTAACCACCAGATGTTCGGTCGCCGGGCTTTTGTTTTTAATTAGAAACACTAGTAACATGTAAATTTACTGTGACGACCAAATGGCTGTTACATTTGCGGTAGCATTAGACATTAATCTTCAATTCGTAGGTAGTGTTTATGTTTACGCAGATATAGATATTATGAACGATGAAAGGTTCAACAAATAGAGATCGTTCTAAGATGGTGAAATATTTTATATAAGAATAGTTTGTCTTTATGTCTACAAGCTTATATCCGCAAAAGAAAATTAGAAACAAATAAAAATAACACGGACTATAAAATACTTAAAATCTAAAAGACAAAAAACAAGTCAAGACTCACCCGTCCAAGAAAATTTAAACAGAGTGATTTTCAATATTCTATTAAGTAGCGATTCTAAACCATTTCAAATTTTAGCCAGAAAAATAAAGTTTTTCTTTGTGAAAGATTGAACAAATGCTAATTTGAAACATAGCAAAACATGCAAAAAAATACCACAAAATTCCGAACAGAACCCCAACATTCCACATTATTAGCCCAACAACCCAAATTGAATTTTGATACTAAACCTAAGACGTTAAAAAAAAAAAAAAAATCAACGTTAGAGTAGGGTATAGCATAATGAATTTGTATAAGGCACTAAGCACCATAGCATAAGTGATAAGCATAAGGAATTACAGAAAGTGAACTTTCAAAAAATTACAGAAAGTACTCCGTCTTAAAGAAGGTAAACATTTAGATATCTACTCGATATTTAATTACAAGCAAAACATCCAAGTTACAGAAAATTCAACCATTAAAGAAGTAAATATAAATTAATAAAAGAGGAACTCATACCAAAAAACACGTCTTGGACCCCAATTATGAACATAAATCAAGCATAATTCTCTATTTATTAGCCGAAAGCCACTAACTTGAACGCGAAGATTAAATACAACACTTAACTTAGAAAATTCTGTATCTAAAGAAGACACGAGAGTAAATCCTCAAAGATTAGGACTTCAATACCTTTATGCCTACATTTGCCTCAAGTTCAAAATATAGATCCTAAAAATAAAATCAAAATTTCACTTTGTGATTTCATATCAAACAAAAATTAAATTTTTTATATTATACTATTTAATTTCTGATTATATTTTAAATAATGATGGGACATTTGGCACCCTCGTCATCGAAATATACCGTCCCCCCCGGACACCTCCTACCTAGAAAACGTCTCTGAAGTGACCTGTGCCTCTTACCCTCCCCCCCCACAAGAAAAAATCTCTCCTAAAAACATTTCGATACGTCCCAATAACCGAGATTAGATGTAGACAATTTCCAAAGTTCAGAGCTTGCGGCCCGTCCCCCGAGAACTGTTGGAACGGAAATCCTCATCACACACAAGTATATTAAATATACGGCGATTCTGAACAAGCTCGCACTCGCCCACCTCCTACCCCCTCCCACCACCCAACCAAACCCTCCCGACAGACTAACCAAGATTCCAAATTAACGCTTTACAGTTTAAACAATTGGAAAAGTTATGAAAATTCGATCCTCCCTCCTAGCCCTTTGGTGAATCATGTAATTCTCGAAGACATATTTATTAAGTTTTTTACTATGTTGAGACAAGAGCTCTGTCTTAATTTTTTTTTGTTGAATTTGGGGAAAAATGAGCCTGGTAGGGGGCAAAGCTTCTCTCTCAGTTTTTTGGGAAATTAAAAAAGGCACTCGCGCTGTTAATTACTGTACGAAATAGCCGTTTGGTGAGATTCTGAGTCTGAAGGATGGTCAAAGTTTAAAATAGGAAAAAAACACACAATTAGCAACCAATACTCCCGAATCTGTGATCTTTATTTTGGATAAAATACAAAAGTACTGAATCTTGCAGATATGAGCTTGAAACTCCTAAAGTAACCTTTTCTGTTTAGATTACTCTCGCGGTTAGATTTTCACTCTTCTTATATAACTTTCATGGGCTGTTTCACATTTTTCAAAAATAAGGCAAATTTTTTCAGGTCCAAAACTTTTGTTGGGTTAGACAAAACTTGATGAAACTTATATATTCAAAATTGGCATAAAGATCTAATTATTTACGTATCTACTGGTATCGAAAATCTATTTTTTTTAGTTTCGTTTACTCCTGAGCTGGATCACTTCTTAGTTAAAGTTTGTTACCACGAACTTTTTGAAAATATGGAATTTTTTATTTTTGCCCAGAGAAATATCACTAATTTTGGTTTTCTTAGTTTTTTGTTTTATTTTCCGGGTTCATAGTATCAATCAATTAGTTCTAAAATATTGTGAGAGGGCTCATTCGAGAATTCTAGTGCCTCTTTTAAGCGACTGAAAATATTGAGAGGAAAATGGGTCAAAGCTGAGCTATGTAACAAACGACCACTTTCACCAAAGAAAAGACTTTACTTACTAGACTTGGGGCTACTGCCGAGGGTTTTGCGTAAAGAACGGTTATACAAGGCACCTCCAGGTTGCCAGATCACTTGCCAGGCTCACAGCTTCTTCCACCGGGATGTGGCCTTGAGTGATGAATTCATGAACTTTGTGTTTTCATCTAGTGGGGGAGGTATCCTCTTGATCCCTCTCTCAAAAATAAAGAAAAAAGTATAAAAAAACGTATAAAAAAACGCAAACCACAAACTCTAGAATTAAAAGACGAGCCAAAATTTGAAACAAAAACCCCACACATAATATTTAAAACAAGATTTATTAAATCGAGTCTTACTAACAAAAACATGACATGTACAATGAATAAATCAACACAAGACAACATTTTGACTCATTGAACATCGAATAACTCGCAAGAAAAAACAACTGAAATACATGGCAGCACTCTTACATTCCCTATAGTAATGGCCTTAATGCACCCATATTTTATTATTTATTTTTTCTCACAGATGTACTTTATGTGAACATGGTTGTCGAAAAAACTTAAGAAATGTTTCATTCAGGTGAAAACTGAACGTTCTTGTTTGCTGTGATTTTTTTTCTTTCCAACCTTAATTTGCAAATTCAGATTAACTTTCCGGCATTTTAAATTCTTTTTATACAGAAGCATTAATACCTATTCTATAATTGTTTTTATCGAGAGAGGTTAAAGTATGAAAGTTAACATGGCTGTAAAAACGATGTGATAAAAAAAAGTTAGATTGTGCATGAAGACATATGAATGATAAAAAACCGCTTGCATCTCGTTCGCAAATTCTTTAAGTTAAAACACAAAAACTTTACTCTAAGACATTCAAGATGAGAAAAAATATACACAAAAATTAAACCAAAAGCATTAATATATAAAAGGAAACTCTAAATTTTATAGAAAAGAAGCAACATAGTCAGAAGCATAATCCCGACGACCCAAATTTAAATCTAAAATTTAAACTAAGACACCAAATTAGGCCACATTATTATTATTATAAGAAAAAAAATCTAATCAAAAAAACCGTTTCTAGACCCCCATTTTTTGATTCAATATAAATTAATCAGGCCCCTACATACCCCTTCTCAACCCCCCCCCCCCCACCAACGATAATATAATACGAAGACTAGATCCAAAGCTCCAATTAGAAAATTATAGATCTAAAAAAGAAAATGGAGTAAATATCCAAATATTATGGCTTCAATCCTTATCTGTTTACATGGGCCTCCAGCAAAAAATATTTATCATAATAAAAAAGTAAAAAGCCTCAATATACTTTATCTTACACTTAAGCCTCTTATCAACATCGCCCTCTGCACCGCCTCAATATTGTAGTACCTAAAAGCTCTATTTCCCACTAGAACAAGGTATATTTAAACCATTTGAAAAGGTTCTACATTTAAGACATTCCTCTGAGAACAGTGGGGAATTAAGTAGTCCACATAGATCCATTTAATAGAATTTCGGTAACTATGAGCAAAATAACTCCCTACATCCTCCTACCACCTCCACCGCCAGAGAAAATCCCAACAAATTGCGTGAGTTTACTTTCACGTTACCTAGTCACTATGAGAACACCGGGCAAGGTTCTTAAATTACAGAACGTCCTCCAAGAGTAGTAGAGAATTGAGCCATCCTCAGAGACGCTTTTGTTAAATTTTAGACTCTTTTGAGCGCAATTACTATCTCCAAATTTTTTTTCGGCGAATTTGGGAAAACATTACCTAGGGAGGGATGTAAGTTGCCGTTGATTTTTCTATGGCACTTAAAAAAGGAGATAGAACTTTTAATTTCGATTTGAATGAGCGCGTTAACGATATTCTGGGAATGCTGTATGGATTTAATCGCCCATGGGAAAAAAAATATAACAACCAATAAGCACTCATCTGTGAATTTTTTTCAGGCAAAAATACAACAGTTCTTATTTTAGCAGAAAAAAGCTTGAGACATCCACAATGGTAGTTTATGTTCGACTGAATCTCAAAGTTTGATTCTCACCAACATTATACTAATTTCAGGAGTTCTTTCCTCTTTTTTTTAAAAATAAGGATACTTTTTTAATGTCAAAAACTGTTGATAGGTAAGACTAATCTTGATGAAACTTATATATTTAAAATCAGCATAAAGATCCGGTGCTTTATGATCTATTGGCATTAAAGTTTCATTTTTTAATAGTGCGGCTATTGTTAAGTGGGGTTGCTCGTTACCGTTATTTTTATGCAACTAACTTCTTGAAAATGTTGAATTTTTTATTTTTTACAATAGTAAGATAAAGGATGTGTGTTTGTTTAGTTTTTTGTTGTTGTTTTTTTCCCAATTTTAACGTATGAATCGACTAGCCCTAGAATATTTTGACACGACTCATTCAAAACGCAGAGTGCATCTTTAGAGCGACCAAAGAGATTTTAAAATAGGAATGCCACAACTAAACAAGACGACAGATTATTATTTTCACAAAAAAAAAAGATATTAAGGAAGTTGCTAGAGACTCTCGATGAGGGTTTGGCGGAAGGGATGATGATACCAGTCACCTCCAGGTCCGCCTATTAGTTACCAGGCTTATGGCTTCTCTATCTAGGATATGTCCATTGGCGATAAATTTATAAACTTAACGTACTCATCTAGTGGGGGGAGGCATTATGTTGACCACTCCCCCACAAATAAAGGAAAAAGTATAAAAAAACGTATAAAAACGCAAAACATAAATATAGATATTCAAGACAAACCAAAATATGAAAACTGAAGCCCAAACACAATACTTGAAACAAAGTCTGTAAGCTCGAGCCTCAAACTCTAAAATATGAACCCTAACGTAAATAATTCAAAACAAAACTTTGGCTCATCGAATATTGAATGAAGCGCGAGAAAAAACAACTAAACTCTGTAACAACACTAATGCTTTTCCTATAGTAAAGACCATGCGGCTCTATTGTTTTATTATTTATTTTTTCATCCAGAGGTACTTAATATACAAAAAGTCGCCGCATAAACTTAACAGGAGTCTATTTCAATTGAAAATTGAAACTTATTGTTTTTAGTGATTTTTGTTCTTAACAAGCTTGATTTGCATATTCAATTTCAATTTCATGCAATTTTAAATTAATTTATTCATTCTACCCATTATAGCAAAGAATTACCACATTCCGAATTATTAGCCGAGTAGCCCAAATTCAGTTCTAACACTAAACTACAGAAGTTAAAATAGAACAAATTAATATTAGAAAAAGACATAATATCCTTGCACAATAAATTTATCTAGAAACATATTCTCCAATTCAATAAAAATTACTAAAGCCCCTACCTACCCATTCTCACCCCCCCCCCCAGCAACTAAAAGGTATACGTATATTAAATCCTGAGCTCTAATTGGAAGATTTTTGATCTAAAAAATAAAATGGAGTAAATTCCAGACTATTATGATTTCATTCTTTGCATGTGCACATATGACTCCAACCCAAAACATTGATCCTAATAGGAAAAAATAAAAAATTATTTTTTATTTCAGTCGTAAAAAAACCAGGTCAATTACAAAGAAAAAAATCCTTCATGAAACTAGCAATTACCTTTATGAAGGGCATATTTATTTTTTATAAAAAAGAAAATGAAATGGCTAGTTTGAAAATTCATTCTTAAGGATATGATGAACACTATTATTTGACCCAAATAACAAAAATGTTAGGAATCAATGAAAAAACTTAAATACGAATCCTAAAAATATAGGCCCCACCTATTCAACTTGAAAATAAATTCAAGGAATTTTATTTTGACCAAGTACCAATCTTTTTATAATTGTAATTATTTGAAAAAAACTACATTTTCTAAAGCGTTAAAGAGGCTGAGTTGCAAGGTCGAACCTTAAAACGTACAGGGATTAGGAGGCACAGTTGGGGGGCTGGCACCCCCAAACCCCCGCTTTCGCAGCCTTTAAATAAAAAAAAAGTTTTTTAAACTGAAAGTAAGGAGCGACATTAAAACTTAAAACGAACAGAAATTATTCCGTATATGAAAGGGCCTTTGCCCTCCTCAACGCCTCGCTCTTTACGCTAAAGTTTGACTTTCTTACAACTCTTTTTTTTAAACAATAAAAACCAGACATTTTATTTATTGTTTTATTTACACTAGTTGATATGATTATCTACTGTATATCTTTTTTAATTCACTGCTCATTATTTGGGTTATTTTTTTTTACCTATTACAGCTGGATGTACTGATGTTCATATAATTAAGATTTTTTCATTATTTTGGAGACTAGAAAAAGGAACATGTTATACACACACACAGCACTTTATCATAAAGTATTTCTTTCTCGTTTACTTTAATTTTCTTTAAGAGACTATTTATATCTATGTTCAAGCTTTCATCACGAAAAACTGAATGTATAACACCGTTTATGTGTATTGCTTTTTTTGCTTATTGCTCCTTCTTTTCCTTTTATGTATGACGGGTTTTTCAATAAATAATAATAATAATAATAATAATAATAATAAAGGAGATTCACGGCTTCAGTCCTCTTCCTAGATCAAGTTCTTTGTTAGTGAATTAAGTCTTTCTGTTATTCTAATATTCTAAGTAAGTTATATTCTAATATTATATTATAATTATATCAATATTCTAATTATAAAAATATTCTAATTATATTAATTATATAGTATTCTAATTTTACATTCTGATTATACTCTAATAGTCTAATATTCTAATATTAATATTTTAATTAAGTTATTCATCAAGTTCTCTGTTACTGAATCTTTCGTATCCTCATTTAAGACAAGTATGGCATCGCAATGTGCAATCTGTCGTCAGAGCGAAGGAAATGATAACAGTCTCACTACGCTTGGAAGCACAGGTGCCGTCACAATTAATACTGCCAGTAAAGAAAGAGGTGATTGTGTCAAAGTTAACCAAGGTGACAGGGTTCATGCTCACTATCGAAGATACTTTTGTAACCACAGAATAATTTTTACTCTTAAAAGTCGCAATGAAAGGGATTCACAAATTACTCGAGAAAGTGTGTAAGATTCGGCAGTATACCGAAGGAAAACACTAAATCAAGAAAATGTATATATGATCGGGCTTATCTCCACGCAGCTGATGCTATCTATCACACAGTTTGTTAAGTGAACTTCCGGATTGGAATAAACTTGCCTCAGCACGATTCAAAATTAAGTGGTGAACCTGAAGTAAATAAGTGTAAGAATGGCAGACCTTCCGACGAGGCTCGAAAAGAAGCGTTTTACGAAGCTGTGAACTTCTTTGTCGGTCTTGCCATGTGCAGGTTACACTGACCGATATTTCGATAAAAATGGAGGAGTTTTCAGCCGAAGCAGATCTGAAGCCGTACAGCAATGTTTACCAGAAGAAATTGCTAGTTAAGCACTTCGACAACAATTTGATCATTTCTGATGTTCCGGGAGCGCACAGTATCGAGACACTGATGGAAAAGGCTGCACGCATTCTCAAGGACTATTACCAATTTCCAAAAGATCTAAATCCGGAGAAAGAACAAGTCGAGGTTGCGAAAACTTTTGCAAGAATATGTAAGAGTGAAATAAAAACTGTGATATTGCTCATAGAAGAATGTGACCAAATACATACCATAATTTCGTGACAGGACAATCTCGAGTTACTGGTTCCATCCCTACGGCTTTTCCTGTCAATTTTGATCAAACACAACAACGCGA
>NW_028300535.1:0-110843 GCF_049724085.1 Artemia sp. Qi Xiang Cuo
TGGTAAGAGACAAAATTTATTTTTAAATTATTTTTTTTGTATTTTGTAAAAAATATTAGCATATTCAACCCTTTATTATTTCCTTTCAGTTAGACCAGGAAAGGTAGGGTGTTCTTAGGAATTATCTGTCTATAGACTACAAGTGGTAAAAGACAAACTTTATTTTTAAATTATCCTTTTGTATTTTGGAAAAAATATTAGCATGTTTAACCCTATATTATTTCCTTTCAGTAAGACAAGGAAAGGTAGGGTGTTCATAGGAATTATCTATCTATAGACTACAAGTGGTAAAAGACAAACTTTATTTTTTAAATTATTCTTTTTGTATTTTGTAAAAAATATTAGCATATTCAACCCTTTATTATTTTCTTTCAGTTAGACAAGGAAAGTTAGGGTGTTCTTAGGAATTATCTGTCTATAGACTACAAGTGGTAAAAGACAAACTTTATTTTTAAATTATTCTTTTTGTATTTTGGAAAAAAATATTAGCATATTTAACTCTTTATGTTAGTATATTTAACCCTTTATTATTTCCTTTCAGTTAGACAAGGAAATGTAGGGTGTTCTTAGGAATTATCTGTCTATAGACTACAAGTGGTAAAAGGCTAACTTTATTTTTAAATTATTCTTTTTATATTTTGGAAAAAGTATTAGCAAATTTAGCCATTTATTATTTCCTTTCAGTTAGACAAGGAAAGATAGGGTGTTCTTAAGAACTATCTGTCTATAGACTACAAGTGGTAAAAGACAAGCTTTATTTTTAAATTATTCATTTTATATTTTGGAAAAAATATTAGCATATTTAACCCTTTATTATTTCCTTTAGACAAGGAAAGGTAGGGTGTTTTTAGGAGCTATTTATCGATAGACTACAAGTGGAAAAAGACAAACTTTATTTTAAATTATTCTTTTTTTATTTTGTAAAAAATATTAGAATTTTTAAACATTCATTATTTCCTTTCATTTAGACAAGGAAAGGTAGGGTGTTCCTAGGAATTATCTGTCTATAGACTACAAGTGGTAAAAGACAAACTTTATTTTTAAATTTACTTAACACGCTCAAATTTCTCTTAGGTTCTTTTTTTCCATGGAAAAAATATTAACACCTTTAAAATATTAGCATATTTAACCCTTTATTATATCCTTTCAGTTAGACAAGGAAAGGTAGGGTGTTCTTAGGAATTATCTGTCTATAGACTACAAGTGTTAAAAGACAAACTTTATTTTTAAATTATTCTTTTTGTATTTTGGAAAAAATATTAGCATATTTAACCCATTTATTATTTCCTTACAGTTAAACAGGCAAAGGTAGGGTGTTCTTAGGAATTATCTGTCTATAGACACAATTGGTAAAAGACAAACTTTATTTTTAAATTATTCTTTTTGTATTTTGGAAAAAATATTAGCATATTTAACCTTTTATTATTTCCTTTCATTTAGACAAGAAAAGATAGGGTGTTCGTAGGAATTACCCGTCTATAGATTACAAGTGGTAAAAGACAAACTTTATTTTAAATTATTCTTTTTGTACCTTGGAAGAAATTTTAGCATATTTAACCCTTTATTATTTCCTTTCGGTTAGACAAGGAAAGGTAGGGTGTTCTTAGGAATTATCTGTCTATAGACTACAAGTGGTAAAAGACAAACTTTATTTTTAAACTATTCATTTTGTTTTTTGGAATAAATATTAGCATATTTAACCCTTTATTATATGCTTTCAGTTAGACAAGGAAAGGTAGGGTGTTCTTAGAAATTATCTGTCTATAGACTACAAGTGGTAAAAGACAAACTATACTTCTAAACTATTCTATTTGGAAAAAAATATTAGCATATTAAACCCTTTACTATTTCCTTTCAGGTAGACAAGGAAAGGTAGGGTTTTCTTAGGAATTATCTGTCTATAGACTTCAAGTGGTAAAAGACGAACTTTATTTTTAAATTATCCTTTTTGTATTTTGGAAATAATATTAGCATATTTAACCCTTAATTATTTCCTTTCAGTTAGATAAGGAAAGGTAGGGTGTTCTTAGGAATTATCGGTCTATATACTACTGGTGGTAAAAGACAAATTATATTTTTAAATTATTCTTTTTATATTTTGGAAAAAATATTAGCATAATTAACCCTTTATTTATTTCCTTTCAGTTAGACAAGGAAAGGTAGGGTGTTCTTAGGAATTATCTGTCTATAGACTACAAGTGGTAAAAGACAAACTTTATTTTTAAATTATCCTTTTGTATTTTGGAAAAAATATTAGCATGTTTAACCCTATATTATTTCCTTTCAGTAAGACAAGGAAAGGTAGGGTGTTCATAGGAATTATCTATATATAGACTATAAGTGGTAAAAGACAAACTTTATAGACTACAAGAGGTAAAAGACAAACTTTATTTTTAAATTATTCTTTTTGTATTTTGGAAAAAATATTAGCATATTTAACTCTTTATTATTTTCTTTCAGTTAGACAAGGAAGGGTTGGGTTTTCTTAGGAATTATCTGTCAATAGACTACACGTTGTAAAAGACAAACTTTATTTTTAAATTATTCTTTTTGTATTTTGGAAAAAATATTATTATATTTAACCCTTTATTATTTCCTTTCAGTTAGACAAGGAAAGGTAGGGTGTTCTTAGGAATTATCTGTCTATAGACTACAAGTGGTAAAAGGCAAACTTTATTTTTAAATTATCCTTTTGTATTTTGGAAAAAATATTAGCATGTTTAACCCTATATTATTTCCTTTCAGTAAGACAAGGAAAGGTAGGGTGTTCATAGGAATTATCTATCTATAGACTATAAGTGGTAAAAGACAAACTTTATAGACTACAAGAGGTAAAAGACAAACTTTATTTTTAAATTATTCTTTTTGTATTTTGGAAAAAATATTAGCATATTTAACTCTTTATTATTTTCTTTCAGTTAGACAAGGAAGGGTTGGGTTTTCTTAGGAATTATCTGTCAATAGACTACACGTTGTAAAAGACAAACTTTATTTTTAAATTATTCTTTTTGTATTTTGGAAAAAATATTATTATATTTAACCCTTTATTATTTCCTTTCAGTTAGACAAGGAAAGGTAGGGTGTTCTTAGGAATTATCTGTCTATAGACTACAAGTGGTAAAAGTCAAACCTTATTTTTAAATTATTCTTTTTGTATTTTGGAAAAAATATTAGCATATTTAGCCCTATAATATTTCCTTTCAGTTAGACAAGGAAAGAAAGGGTGTTCTTAAGAACCATCTGTCTATAGACTACAAGTGTAAAAGACAAGCTTTATTTTTAAATTATTCTTTTTATATTTTGGAAAAAATATTAGCATATTTAACCCTTTATTATTTCCTTTAGACAAGGAAAGGTAGGGTGTTTTTAGGAGCTATTTATCGATAGACTACAAGTGGAAAAAGACAAACTTTATTTTAAATTATTCTTTTTGTATTATGGAAAAAATATTAGCATGTTTAAACCTTCATTATTTCCTTTTCAGTTAGATAAGGAAAGGTAGGGTGTTCCTAGGAATTATCTGTGTATAGACTACAAGTGGTAAAAGACAAACTTTATTTTTAAATTTACTTAACACGCTCAAATTTCTCTTTACTTAACACGCTCAAATTGTAGTCTATAGACTACAATTGTTAAAAGACAAACTTTTTTTTTAAATTATTCTTTTTATATTTTGGAAAAAATATTAGCATATTTAACCCTTTATTATTTCCTTTCAGTTAAACAAGGAAAGATAGGGTGTTCTTAGGAATTATCTGTCTGTAGACTACAAGTGGTAAAAGACAAACTTTATTTTAAATTATTCTTTTTGTATTATTGAAAACATATTGGCTTATTTAACCCTCTATTATTTCCTTTCTGTTAGACAGGGAAAGGTAGGGTGTTCCTAGGAATTATCTGTGTATAGACTACAAGTGGTAAAAGACAAACTTTATTTTTAAATTTACTTAACGCACTCAAATTTATCTTAGGTACTTTTTTCTATTAATTTTTGATTCTCAGTCAACAGTTAATGGTGTTATGAACCTGCTAGTAGTATCTATTTCTCTGAAAATTCCTTTTTCTTATACCTTTGAATTTTTAATAAACATTACCCTAAAATAATGTAGCGTACCCTAAAAATAATGGTAACATAACAAAGTAATGCGTAAAATGTTTTATCGAAATAACGTCATGTAGAATATTAACATAAAAAATATGCTACCTACATTATTATACATTATTAATATCATTGAAAAACTTGGGCATTTTGAATATGATTCATAAGATAATTGACCATTTTCCCTCTTGATAGTGTAGCTATTCTCTTCTCTTACTTCATAACCAATAGAATAATCATTATTCCATTTTGAGTCATTCACAAGTTTTATTTGGATGTCACCTACAGGTTCAATATGCGTTTCATCTTTGGTATTATTAGGTTCATTGGGTATATAATCAATAGTAGGAATAATGTTTCACTTATGCCTTATTTTCCATCCATTTATCGTTACATTCATTAGTAATATTGTCTGCCAATGTCTTTTTTATTTTGATAGCGATTTCACAGTCTATTCTCACATTGTGTTTACACAGTGTGTAAGAGTTCTGGCACGTAGACAAGATATGATTTATTATATTAATGCAGCACTTGTCCTTTTTTCCCCTTTGCTTTCAATTGAATAGTAATACCAGAACGATGGCAATAGGATCTATCAACAGGTAACGTGTTACCAGAACCAGTAGCAAGAAGATGACCATCTTCATCAATTATTATTTTTATGTTGGCATTCTCTTTTAGCACCATCATCTCTGGTGTTCTCACTCTAGCATATCCATCATCAGCAATGTTGTATGGTTCTGATAGTCCAAAGAAATTTAGCGTTTCGTTCGCTGTCATGACAACGCACACATATATTTCCAATAAGATCTCCATTAATGCTTGTTTCATAGTTTAAATATCGATCTTTGTCAGCATTCAACGCAACAATGATTTTATCATGTGTACACTTTTTCTTCGAATATTTCATTTTCACTTTTTTTTAAATACAATGCAGGTGTTTATCCTTCCAATGTGTGAAATATACTGATATAATTCATATGTAGTGTCGATAACCAGCCATAGAGTACCACTGGGACAGCCGTATAGTGTCTATGAGCAACCATAAAGTATCACTGATACAGCCGCAAAAATATAAATGAATAAATAAAAACCTATTTCTATTTGTGTATCGATCATCTTCACAGACTCCATCTAATTGTTTGTAGCCTTACAAAAGATGTTGATAAAGAATTTAATCACTCTGTTACTAAGATTTTGTCAATGTTATCCTATGTAGCCCACAAATGATGTTGTTAAAGAAAGGAATTTTCAGAGACATAGATACTACTAGCAGACTCATAACACCATTAACTGCTAACTGAGTATCAAAAATTAATAAAAAAAAAGTAATTTTGCATTGAAAAAATTCAACTACATAGATATTTCTTAGCCTCAAAAGGATCTTGTAACATTTCACAGAATCGAGAGATGATTTAATCACTGATACTTAGATTTTGATGTGGAGGTTACATTAAGTTAACGGCTTTTAAGTTGGATTAATTTAGGTCAGGTCACCATGAGTTACATAGATTGAAAGATCATACCAAACGGTTGTCCAACATGCTGAATCTGAAGATGTAATTTTCACGGATATTCTTTGAATTTTTTAGGATATTATTACCCCTATCTCTTACCACTTGTAGTCCATACACAGATAATTCCTAGGAACGCCCTACCTTTGTCTAACTGAAAGGAAACAATAAAGGGTTAAATATGCTAATATTTTTTCGATAATACAAAAAGAATAATTTAAAATAAAGTTTGTCTTTTACCACTTGTAGTCTATAGACGGATAACTCCTAAGAACACCCTACCTTACCTTGTCTAAATGAAAGGAAATAATGAAGGGTTAAATATGCTAATATTTTTTCCAAAATACAAAAAGAATAATTTAAAATGAAGTTTGTCTTTTGCCATTTGTAGTCTATAGACAAATAATTCCTAAGAACACCCTACCTTTCCTTGTCTAACTGGAAGGAAATAATAAAGGGTTAAATATGCTAATATTTTTTCCAAAGTACAAAAAGAATAATTAAAAAATAAAGTTTTTCTTTTACCACTTGCAGTCTATAGACAGATAATTCTTAAGAACACCCTACCTGTCCTTGTCTAACTGAAAGGAAATAATAAAGGGTTAAATATGCTAATATTTTAAATGTGTTAATATTTTTTCCATAGAAAAAAGTACCTAAGATAAATTTGAGTGTGTTAAGTAAATTTAAAAATAAAATTTGTCTTTTACCACTTGTAGTCTATACACAGATAATTCCTAGGAACACCCTACCTTTCCTTGTTTAACTGAAAGGAAATAAAGAAGGGTTAAATATGCTAAAAAAATTTTCCATAATACAAAAAGAATAATTTAAAATAAAGTTTGTCTTTTACCACTTGTAGTCTATAGACAGATAATTCCCAAGAACACCCTACCTTTTTTGGTCTAACTGAAAGGAAATAATAAAGGCTTAAATATGCTAATATTTTTTCCAAAATATAAAAAGAATAGTTTAAAAATAAAGTTTGTCTTTTACCACTTGTAGTCTCAAGACAAATAATTCCTAAGAACACCCTACCTCTCCTTGTCTCACTGAAAGGAAATAATAAAGGGTTAAATATGCTAATATTTTTTTCCAAAATACAAAATGAATAATTTAAAAATAAAGTATGTCTTTTACCACATGTAGTCTATAGACAGATAATTCCTAAGAACACCCTACCTTTCCTTTTCTAACTGAAAGGAAATAATAAAGGGTTAAATAGGGTAATATTTTAAATGTGTTTAATATTTTTTCCATAGAAAAAATTACCTAAGATAAATTTGAGTGTGTTAAGTAAATTTAAAAATAAAGTTTGTCTTTTACCACTTGTAAGTCTATATACAGATAATTCCTAGGAACACCCTACCTTTCCTTGTCTAACTGAAATGAAATAATGAAGGGTTAAATATGCTAATATTTTTTCCATAATACAAATAATTTAAAATAAAGTTTTTCTTTTACCACTAAATAAAGTTTAGTAAAAAAGTTTGTCTTTTACTACTTGTAGTCTATTGACAGATAATTCCTAAGAACACCCTACCATTCCTTATCTAACTGAAAGGAAATAATAAAGGGTTAAATATGCTAATATTTTTTCCAAATACAAAAGAATAATTTAAAAATATAGTTTGTCTTTTACCATTTGTAGTCTATAGACAGATAATTCCTAAGAACACCCTACCTTTCCTTGTGTAACTGAAAGGAAATAATAAAGGGTTAAATATGCTAAAACAATTTCCAAAATACAAAAAGAATAATTTAAAAATAAAGTTTGTCTTTTACCACATGTAATCTATAGACAGACAATTCCTAAGAACCCCCTACCTTTCCTTGTCTAGCTGATAGGAAATAATAAATGGTTAAATATACTAATATTTTCTTCAAAATACAAACAGAATAATTTAAAAATATAGTTTGTCTTTTACCACTTGTAGTCTATAGACAGATAATTCCTAAGAACACCCTACCTTTCCTTGTCTAACTGAAAGGAAATAATAAAGGGTTAAATATGTTAATATTTTTTCCAAAATACAAAAGAATAATTTTAAAAAAAAAGTTTGTCTTCTACCACTTTTAGTCTATAGACAGATGAATCCTAAGAACACCCTACTTTTCCTTGTCTAACTGAAAGGAAATAATAAAGGGTTAAATATGCTAATATTTTTCCAAAATACAAAAGGAATAATTTAAAAATAAAGTTTGTCTATTACCACATTTAATCTATAGACAGATAATTCCTAAGAACACCCTACCTTTCCTTGTCTAACTGAAAGGAAATAATAAAGGGTTAAATATACTAATATTTTTTCCAAAATACAAAACGAATAATTTAAAAATAAAGTGTCTTTTATCACATGTAATCTATAGACAGATAATTCCTAAGAACGCCCTACCTTTTCTTGTGAAACTGAAGGGAAATAATAAAGGGATAAATATGCAAAAAAAAATTCCAAAATACAAAAAGAATAATTTAAAAATAAAGTTTGTTTTTTACCACATGTAATCTATAGACAGATAATTCCTAAGAACGCCCTACCTTTCCTTGTCTAACAGAAAGGGAATAATAAAGGGTTAAATATACTAATATTTTTTTCCAAAATACAAAAAGAATAATTGAAAAATAAAGTTTTTCTTTTACCACTTGTAGTCTTTAGATAGATAATTCCTAAGAAAACCCTACCTTTCCTTGTCTAACTGAAAGGAAATAATAAAGGGTTAAATATGTTAATATTTTTTCCAAAATACAAAAGGATGATTTTAAAAAAAGTTTGTCTTTTATCACTTTTAGTCTATAGACAGATAAATCCTAAGAACACCCTGCCTTTCCTTGTCTAACTGAAAGGAAATAATAAAGGCTTAAATATGCTAATATTTTTCCAAAATACAAAAAGAATAATTTAAAAATAAAGTTTGTCTTTTACCACATTTAATCTATAGACAGATAATTCCTAAGAACGCCCTACCTTTCCTTGTCTAACTGAAAGGAAATAATAAAGGGTTAAATATACTGATATTTTTTCCAAAATACAAAAAGAATAATTTAAAAATAAAGTTTGTCTTTTATCACTTGTAGTATATAGACAGATAATTCCTAAGAACACCCTACCTTTCCTTGTCTAACTGAAAGGAAATAATAAAGGGTTAAATATGCTAATATTTTTTCCAAAATACAAAAAGGAATAATTTAAAAATATAGTTTGTCTTTTACCACTTGTAGTCTATAGACAGATAATTCCTAAGAACACCCTACCTTTCCTTGTCTAACTGAAAGGAAATAATAAAGGGTTAAATATGTTAATATTTTTTCCAAAATACAAAAGGATAATTTTAAAAAAAAAGTTTGTCTTTTACCATTTGTAGTCTATAGACAGATAATTCCTAAGAACACCCTACCTTTCCCTGTCTAGCTTAAAGGAAATAATAAAGGGTTAAATATGCTAAAAAATTTTCAAAAATACAAAAAGAATAATTTAAAAATATAGTTTGTCTATTACCACTTGTAGTCTATAGACAGATAATTCCGAAGAACACCCTACCTTTCCTTGTCTAACCGAAAGGAAATAATAAAGGGTTAAATATGCTAATACTTTTTCCAAAAATACAAATAGGAATAATTTAAAATATAGTTTGTCTTTTACCACTTGTAGTATATAGACAGATAATTCCTAAGAACACCCTACCTTTCCTTGTCTAACCGAAAGGAAAACTATAAAGAGTTAAATATGCTAATATTTTTTCCAAAATACAAAAAGGAATAATTTAAAAATATAGTTTGTCTTCTATTTCTTGGTAGTATGTAGACAGATATTTTCAAAGAACACCCTACCTTTCCTTGTCTAACTGAAAGGAAATAATAAAGGGTTAAATATGTTAATATTTTTTCCAAAATACAAAATTATAATTTTAAAAAAAAAGTTTGTCTTCTACCATTTGTAGTCTATAGACAGATAATTCCTAAGAACACCCTACCTTTCCCTGTCTAACTTAAAGGAAATAATAAAGGGTTAAATATGCTAAAAAATTTTCAAAAATACAAAAAGAATAATTTAAAAATATAGTTTGTCTATTACCACTTGTAGTCTATAGACAGATAATTCCTAAGAACACCCTACCTTTTGCTTGTCTAACTGAAAGGAAATAATAACGGGTTAAATATGCTATTATTTTTTCCAAAATACAAAACGAATAATTTAAAATTAAAGTGTGTTTTACAACTTCTAGTCTATAGACAGATAATTCCTAAGAACACCCTACCTTTCCTTGTCTAACTAATAGGAAATAATATAGGGTTAAATTTACTAATATTTTTTCCAAAATACAAAAGGATAATTTAAAAATAAAGTTTGTCTTTAACCACATGTATTCTATAGACAGATAATTCCTAAGAACACCCTACCTTTCCTTATCTAACTCAAAAGGAAATAATAAAGGGTTAAATATGCTAATATTTTCTCCAAAATACAAAAAGAATAATTTAAAAATATTGTTTGTCTTTTACCACTTGTAGTCTATAGACAGATAATTCCTAAGAACACCCTACCTTTGCTTGTCTAACCAAAAGGAAATAATAAAGGGTTAAATATGCTAATATTTTCCAAAAATACAAAAAGAATAATTTAAAAATATAGTTTCTCTTTTACCACTAGTCTGTAGACAGATAATTCCCAAGAACACCCTACCTTTCCTTGTCTAACTGAAAGGAAATAATAAAGGATTAAATATGCTACTAATCCTCCGAAGTCCCCAGGGGGAGGGCTGTACAACATACACCTATGAAAAGCTATGAATCCTAGCTCAGAAAAGTAGGAATTAGTAAACCAAGCATCTCAAATCATAGGTTTCAGACAACATACACATACGAATGCTAGCTAAGATAAGTCCAAAGTAGCAAACTATACGTCCCAAATCATAAGTTCCATGCAACACACACCTACGAAAGGTTAAGAAACCTAGCTAAGAAAAGTCAAAAATAGTAAACCAAACATCCCAGATCATAGATTTCAGTCAACACACACACACCTACGACAGGTTAAGAAACCTAGGTCAGAAAAGTTTGAAATAGTAGACCATGCACCCCAAACCATAGGTTTCAGACTACACACATCTGCATACGTTACGAAATCCAGCTTAAAAGTGAATTTCTTATGCTTTAAGTATGTTTTATGTCGTTCTAAGACATGTAAAAACAGTTGAAATAAAATTATCATTTTAAAAAATAAAAAAAAGCTCAAGAAAATAAACTTCAAAAAAGTATAATAAATGTGGGGATAGGCCCAAAAATCTGGAGGGAGGGGGCCCCATGGTGGTTGGGGAGAGGGATCCCTTGGAGTTTGAGGTCCTTTGTGGCTAAGGTCATTGGTGGCTGCGGTCCTTGATGGCTCAAATCCATAACCATCTCACTAATCCCATATTTTGTACTTGTCTATTATAGCGACCACAGCCGAGAAGTAAAGATAGGTCAAGTTACATGTCTCAAACTGTTTCACCCCAAATAATCCCCTAAAATGTCAGTTAATCTCTGAAGTTTCAATTGTTCTGGCAACTGTGCACAGATACATTTTAAATTCCCATGAAATCTATTTATTTTTCTGTCATGAATTCTTACACAGTCAAAGCTCTATAAGTTCAACGTAATTCATGTCTTTATCAATTACACATCATCCTGCTTGGAAATTAATGATAATATGTTATCAAGGAAGGTTCACGGGGTAGAATTATGGCAAACAGATAATACGGTACTTTGATTATGACAAAGAACTTACGTAAAATTAAAGCTAATCAATTTCCCAGAAATCTGTGGCTGTGATGTCACTCCCCCTGGAGTGGGACCCCTTCTTGTACTAACCTGCTGAGCACTCAATAGGCCAGTGTTTTGCAGGCTTCTCATGAGGCACAGTGCATTTGGTCCTAACTTTATACAATCAAGTGCAAGAAAATGAGCCGGGCTCAACCGAACTTCAAATGGATCTTTCTTCCTTTTTGACAAAGTGCCTTTTGCCTTCCTTTTTGACAAAGCACTTCAGGAGCAACAGATACGTCTGTTGCGAACTTTCTAAAATCCTGTGAATTCGTGTTCCCTCAGCTTGAAACTCTTTGTTTAGTGCATTGGTCTTTCGTAAGACAAATGAAGAAAAATACTAAGTAACTTTCACAGATGAATCACGTATAAAAGCAAGAATTTTATTAGCCTTTTCTTTGGTTCCTCTATCTTCAGCAGAGTCAACTTCTCCGTGGTTGGTAAAGAATAAAAGGAGCGGGTTCCACTGCTCAAGGATCTGTTCAAAGGAAGCTTCAAGGGTGGGCCATCGCGTACTTGAAGTCTACAAAAGCTTATTGTTTTCCACATGACATAAATTTTTGTAGATCTTTAGTTCATCATCTTTTTGGACTATTTGCCACATATGCAACTACGTCACGAATACAAATGTCAATTCCATCTGGCAACTTCTTAGCTGAATATGCAGAACAGAGAGCAAGGGAATGGCTAGTGCAGCCTAGCACAAGCAAATTTGGCACATATTCTACTAACAGTACACCAAGATCTTTCAGATGTACATTGTTAACACTGGCATTGTCAAAGGCAATTACCATCAAATTTTGCAAAGGCATTCCTAGGCTTTCCAAATGTCCAAGTATTAGACGTTTTTGCCCTTCTGAACTGGCATCACTTACTGGCAAAAGCCCCAGAAAGTCTTCTCGCACTATATCTTTGGAGTTATTGTACTTTGCTATAAGGACCAAGACCTTCCACCAAGATTTATCGGCAGATTTGTCAACTATTAAGGAGATATGAGCTTTCTTCAGTTCATAAGAAAGCACATGTCTTTCTACACGAGCAATGACGTGTCTAATTATCCCACTAGTTTTAGTTCTGCCCTGATTGAAGCTTTTACAAAGTTCTGAGTCTCCAAAAGCATTTTTCAGGACTAGGATTAAAGTGTCCATTTTTGTAATGGGAATGTCTTCCAGGACGACCCACGACGTAAGCTTCAAGCTGTCTTCAATTATTGACTCAGAATGTAATTGTTTGGGAAGGTCTTCATACTGCAGCATTGATGTCTGATTGTTCTGAACCCTGCTCTTGTGGAAGTTTGTTCTAAGATGGCGCCTCATATTTGCCACAAATCCGATTATGTCTATAACACACTTTACAGTAAGCTAAGTCGATGCATCATCAGAAAACGATCAGAAATTAAATAAAAACAAATTTTCCCAACTAAAAGTAAGGAGCAACATTAAAACTTCAACTGAACAAAAATTACAACACATATGAAGGGGGTTGCCTACTCTTCAACACCTCACTCTTTACGCTAAAATTTGAATTTTGTCCCAATTCTTTAACTTCTGAAACACAAGGATCGTGTAAGTAGAACAACAAGAAACTTTTTTAAAAGTACTAAAAAACTTTAGCGTGAAGAGCGAGGTGTTGGTGAGGGGGCAACCCTCTTCAAATGCGTGGTAATTTCTGTTCGTTTTAAGTTTTAATGTTGCTCCTTATTTCAGTTGAAAAACTTCCTGTTTTTTTAATAGTGTTAAAAACCAAGGCTGAAATAAGTATGCAAAAAAGGAAAAATGCTTGGACAGAAATATTAGCCACCTTTTTCTCCTCGTCTCTTTTACAAGATTAGTTGCTTACTGTATAAGCTCTCGGGAATGTTAAAAGGGGTGATTAGCCTATTCTACAATTAGCTTTGCTTAAAATTAAGAATATAAGCACTTAGTATTTCTGCCAAGCTTTGTCCATAAGCAAAGCTTGGCAAAGGCAAAGATGTTTTAAACTCAGTCGTACTTAAAAATTAGCAAGTAAATTAGATGTAGATGATTTTAATAGCTGGCCACAGTTTGCCCCCTCCCCCAACTGAAATTTTGAGTCTTCAAAAATCTTATCAAACCTAAGATAGGCCCGCATAATTCAAAAATCCACAGAAAGGGGTCTTTTTTTTTAGTATACCTGTCTTTTTGGTAATACATTACTAATTTTTTTTGGTAAATATTGAGCAGTTCATATTATTGACCTATGAATAAAGTAAACATACCACTCGATGCCTTTTCCTATGTTCTTTCCAAATGTACTAATTGCTTTTGGCGTAAATCCACTTTACTCCCAACCCCTAGAAAAATATTTACTGATTAGGGGGGGGGGGAATTGTGAAGTTTATTTCTGACCCAAAGAAATGTTAAATTTGGATTCAGGATGCAGTTCTGACTATAGAGGTAAGTTTGAACTTTACCCCCATCCCCACTCCAATGTGCAAGTATATACCCTGAGTTGGTATATTTGGGTGGGGTGAAGTGAATTTGCGCCAAAGACGATTATTATATTCGGAAAGAGCATAATAAAAGGCATCGAGTGGTATGTTCACTTTATTCATAGGTCAAAAAATGAACTGCTCAATATTTGTCCATTTTTCATTGTCATTCTCACTTGGCTCGAATATTTTTGGCCCTGGATTCATTTATGAAAGTGTCATTCACCTAACTCAACTGCTTTCCAAGATAGAAAGAAGTGTCTAAAATCTAAACTACAATTTTAGGCTACCCCATATTTTCCTAATTTACCTTTTATATCATTTTGATAGTATGGGTCCCGTCCAAAGCAAAGAGTTAGACCCCTGGCTGGTAAGATAAGATGTTTATTTCATAAAAAATGGCTATCACAAGAAGATAAGGGTTATTCACGCTTTAAAATGTTACACAGACCTAAGGTCTTTGCAGAATTTTATTAGTTTGCGATTAGACTTTAGTACATTTATTTTGGTTGTTGCTTCTACATCACCTTACTTCATGTTTCATACTCACTTTTCCATTTCCATGTAGAATAGTTGTGCCCCAAAACCTTTCAAATTCCTTATGGTTGCAGCGGCAGCTACAACCTAGTAAAGAGCGAACCAGAGCCCACAGTAATCAAAAGTTGAAAAGTGTATTTTCAAAAAAATTGTCTAGTGAGAAAAAATTGCCATTTGACACTGAATAAGGAATGCTAACTATTGTTTGTAAAAAAGTAAAAATTTATTGTGAAAAGAAATTTACGGTGATTTCGAAAAAGAGCCTAAAACCCCTTGAAAATGGCGTCAAATCGAAATAAAAAGTACACCATTGGAATCAGCATGGTAAAAAAATTTTTGTTGGATAATTACAGTCCCCCAACTTGAACACCAAGGAAAATTACTTTTTTGCATGGGTAGCACTGATCTGTCTCCTTTTTTTTCTTTTTTTTTTCTAGAAGGGCTAGGGGGTGGACAGAGCATCATAGAGAAGTGTGTAATAGCTAATTCGAAAGGAACTTAATTTTTTAAGTACTGTTTTTAAGTGACCGAAAAGATTGGAGGGAAAATAGCCCCCCTCCCTGCAGGCCCCCGCCCCCCAACAAGTCCTATAAAAATTTTGAGATAGACATTTTGTTTAACATAGTTCAAAGGTCCAATATATATATCGTTTTGATGATGATATAGCCCTCCATAGTCCATGGGGAAGGGCTGTCTGTGGTATCGGGCGTATCAATATCGCTCGTATTGGTATCGCATTTATCGTATCGGAAATATTGGTATCCGATGTTGTTTTTTTTTCAGTCATTTTCTAGGCTAATTTTTTAAAGCATGTCACGGCGAGGCATCATGGTTGCAGCGGCAGCTGCAAAATAGTAAATAGCGAACCACAGCCCATAGTAACCGAAAGTTAAAAAATACGTTTTGAAAAAAACTGCCTAGTGAAAAAAATTCCCATCTGACACTGATTGAAGAGTGTTAACTATTTTTTCGGTTTGTCTGAAAAGTAAAAGTTTATTACTAAAAGAAATTTGTGGTGATTTCGAAAAAAACCTCAAGCCCCTCGAAAATGGCGTCAGATCAAAATGAAAAGTGTACCATTGGAATCGGAATAGTCAAAACCTTGTACAGGGAAGTTACAGTCCCCCTCCCTGAACAACAAGGAAAATCACTTTTTTGCATCGGTAGCACTGATCTCTCTCCCGTTTTTTTTGTTGTTTTTTTCTTTTTTTTCAACGGGTCTAGCAGGCTACTACAACATCATAGAGAGATTCCTAATGGCTCATTCAAAAGCTGTTTCTCATACCTACGTACTTTTTTTTATAAATTCTGCCAGCTGCAAGTGCCACATGACACTAAAATGGCACTTTTTGTGCTATTTCTCAAAGGGTTTCACCGTAAATAGGTTATATCAATCAACACGGTTTGAACTTCAAGAGTAGTTTGAAGTTTCTTGAAAATCATTTTAAATTTGACTATAGGACCAGAGAAAGGGACTACAATTCCAAGAAAAATCCTCTCCATACGTAAAATTGACCATCCCAAGAGGATGAATGCCAAATAAAAAGGATTCTGTAGAAGATTTCAGGGTATATCTTCCCAAAATTTTTCTTCCCAATGAAGCTTCCCCATTTAACCCCCCTCCCCCTCACCCCTACAGAAAACTCCCCCGCAAAAAAATATCCATGTGTTTACCAATAAGATATACTTTTTTTTGGTGGGTGGGCAGGGAGGATAAAAAAACGCTCCAAAAATGTGAATTTGATATTTTGATTGATTACTGGGAATATTTCTGGTCTTCGCTGTTATTAATGAAATAAAACCAATTCAGATGTGCCTGATTAGCCTTTTTGAGCCTTAAAAGGTACCAATAGAGATTGAGGCTGACTGAAAAAAAAGTGCGGGCAAATTTGCCTAAAAAGCCATAATGAAGACATGGCCTTAGACTTTATCTCAGAGAATAATCTAAACCTGCTTAAAAATGAGAAAAGTTTCCTTTTTGCAACGTATTCCTACAAACGTTCAGTGAAGCCTATATTAGAATCCAGAAAAAAGATAAAGGTCAATTCAATTGGCAAACTCAAAGAATCATCTAAACTTGTGCAAAAATAGGAAAATTTTCCTATTTTTCAGGATGGGGATCATGAATAAAGCATGATCAGGAATAGGAATCAGCATGGTCCAAAACCTTTTGTTGGATAATTACAGTCCCCCACCTTGTAGACCAAATTGCTACTAAATTAAATTTTTGAAAAACAATGGAAATTTATTTTCATATCCAAACAAAGAATCATAAATCACTAGATTTAGGTAAAAATCAGTAGTTTTAGAACGCAAATCAGTAGCTAGAAAAGAAGTCACTAGGTAACATAAAAAATAACTAGAAATAGTGATAAATCACTTGGGGTGGCAACCCTGTTTCTCCTGCACACTCCCTTCATTAGAATATTAGTAATTTCTTATTATATTCAATGTTTCGAATGATATTTTGTTAGAAATTTTATTTCTTCAGAGAGAGAGAAGGGGCAATTCTTTAAGGGATCAGTGGCTGCCTTAGTAAACATGATCAAATATTGGAATGGAACAAGCTATCAATATAAATATTTTCCATTCAAAACCTGAGGGAAATAATAACAGACTTACCATTTTTTTTTTAATCAGTCGTTGAATCCATGGAATTCATTTTTTCTTCAATTTATGTATTTAGTGAATATGAGCTAGTTCAAAATATGGATGATGAATTGTTCAAAATTTCGGTGTTCTTTTATGGCATATGAAATTTTATATTCTAGGAAGTATTGTCAGTGCTAATTGCTAAACGTTTATATGTGATATACTTTATCCATATTCACTAGGGAGTGTTTTCTGCTATTTATTAATTGTTTCGGGGAATAGCGGAAATATAATGTTTTTTGATTTAAGGGGGAAATGCAAGTTTTCGATAAGCTGAGTAGGGAAAGAAAAATGGAAAAAACTATTTATATAAAAAAAAACAATAAAAAGGTAGGATGCAAAAAGGTTACAGCTTCTCTTATTAAGGGTTTAAAATTGAATTCGCGCCAAAAACAATTATTATATTCGGAAGAAACCTAAAAAAATAGGCATCGAGTGGTATGTTCACTTGAATCATAGGTCATATTTGTGAATATTTTCAACTGAAATAAGAAGTGACATTAAAATTTAAAACGAGCGTACATTATTCCGTATAAATAAAAAAGATCATGGCATCGTTGTATCTGCATTAAATTTCAATAAAAAACGAACAAAGATTAATTTAAAAAAACAAAATTTTTCCGAGGGAAGTAAAGAGCGAAGTTGAAACTTAAAACGGGCAAAAATTATTACTTCACAGCCTAATTAATATATATTAATATACCTAGTATAAATAAACCAACTAATTATGTGTCCCTATGCTTTTAGGATTAGACAAAACTAGTGCTTTACTGAAAACACAAAATAATATAGGACTTTTGGTACAGTAAAAGCAAACCAATTAAAAACACTTTTTATAGAATCAAAATATTATCAATCCCTTTTAGGACCAATCCCTTTTAAGATAAAGCAACAATCCATTGTAGGATTTTCTTTATTTTTATACGTTTAATTTGGTGTCACTTCTACACAATGGCTCAGTCCAATGACTGGCTCTCCTTTTGGTTCTCAAAAAGGACATATCATGATTATTTTGTACACAAGTTCGAAGTCAGGCCATATTGAAAGTATTAGGACTATAGACTAGCTTTATAATTTGCATTATAGCTTGAAATTCACTCTTTTATAGAGAGAAATATTCGGATTTCCAGAGTTCATATTATGTCTTATTTGATCTTCATTTCAAGTGATACTAAAGCATATTTCTTACAATTTAAGACTGTATAATACCCATTATTGGTATTATAGCTTGTGAGAGCAAAATGCTGCTTGATAAATCAATACGATATTTCTGTATGCTGTTCAATTACTTCGCCGTTATTAAAAATATTCAGTTTTACGCTTTTGTTTTTAAGATAATTTTAATTGTATACTGTTAATTTCGAAACTGGTGTAAGACTATGAAAAGCATCATAGATTCGTTTAGTGTTGCCAGGATACATAGTCTTTTTTGACTCTTAAATCAATAATCCTGTATTTTATACTTGACTTTTGTGTTTTCAGTAAAGCGCTAGTTTTGTATAATCCTAAAAGCATAGGGAAACATAATTAGTTGGTTCATTTGTACTAGTTTTATAAATATGTATTAAATAGGTTGTAAAGTAATAATTTTTGTCCGTTTTAAGTTTCAACTTCGCTCTTTGCTTCCCTCGGAAAAACTTTGTTTTTTTAAATTAATTCTATAAAACTTGATTTGAATTTACCACGTTTTCTACTGGTTATCTATGCTTTGATCTACTTCTTGGTAAATAGCTGAAAAAAAAACAGAAGGACGCTTGGGGGACGGCCCAGGCATAGATAACAGAGATCATACCGGCCAGCTGTTCTATCTTTTGCACTTAAATAGTTTAATTTCAATTTTTTAATTCGCTTAATACTTTTTCTATTATCATTTCATAAAAGTGTGCAGAAAAAAATGCAAAGAGCAAATAATGGACAAAAGGAGTGAAAATCTGTCCGTGGCGTGAAAGAGTGCAATGAAAAAAAAGGGCGCATTTCACACGAAAAGTGTGCAAGTTGGCAACCCTGGTCGACACAGGAGTTTTTCGTATCTGACCTTTGAATTATTTTTAATGAAATGGCTATTTTAAGAGTTTTATTAGATGGGCTTGGGGAAAAACGGTTGTGTTGGGGGGGGGGGGTTCTAGTTGCCCTTGGATATCGTTTGACTCTTAAAAAGTGAATTAGAGCTTTCAACTCACAATCAATGAGCCCTCTCTGAAGTTTATACGAGCACCCCTTTCATAAGAACCAAATACGCCCCCAGTACAACACTTACCCAAAGTTTTTAAAAATTTTCAAGAAACTTACTTTCTCAGAATTTGTAGCGAATGGGTTTGGGGAAAAAGAGCTTGGGGGGCCTAGTTGCGTTACAATCTGTTGACTCTTAAAACGTGAAATAGAACTATCAATTTCCAATCAAATGAATCCTCTATGAAGTTTATACGAGCATCCCTTTCATAAGAACCATAAATGCCTTTAGAGCATAACTTAGAACGCCTTCCCCCGGGCCCTGGGGGGTTGTATTGGCGCCAGAGTTTTCTTATCCGACCTTTGAACTATTGTTAACAAAATGTCAATCTCAAAATTTTCATCAGATGGGTTTTGAAAAAGAAGACGGGGGGGGGGGCTAGTTGCCCTCGGATCTCTTTTGACTATTAAAAAGGGAGCTCAAACTTTCAATTTCCAATCAAATGAGCCCTCTCTGCAGTTTATACGAGCATCCCTTTCATAAGAGCCATATATTCCCCAGGGCATAACTTACAACGCCTGTCCCCAGGCCCTGGGGGGGGGGTGTCGACACCTGAGTTTTTGTTATCTGAATTTTGAACTATTTTTAACTTAATGGCTATCAAAATTTTTATCGGATGTATTTGGGGAAAAACGGGGCGTGGGGGGGGGGGGCTAGTTGTCCTCCAATCTCTTTTGACTCTCAAAAACTGAACTAGAACTTTCAATATCCAATCAAATGAGCCCTCTATGAAGTTTATACGATCATCCCTTTCATAAGAACCATAATGCCTTTAGAGCATAACTTAGAACGCCTTCCCCCGGGCCCTGGGGGGTTGTATTGGCACCAATTTTTTTTATCCCATCTTTGAACTAATTTTAACAAAATAGCTATCTCAAAATTTTCATCAGATGGGTTTGAAAAAAGAAGGCGTGGGGGGGGGGTAGTTGCCCTCGGATCTCTTTTGAGTATTAGAAAGTGAGCTCAAACTTTTAATTTCCAATCAAATGAGCCCTCTCTGCAGTTTATACGAGCATCGCTTTCATAAGAGCCATATATTCCCCAGGGCATAACTTACAACGCCTGGCCCCTGGCCCTGGGGGGGGGGGGTGTCGACACCTGAATTTTTGTAATCTGACTTTTGAAAAATTTTTAACTTAATGGCTATCTCAAAATTTTTATCGGATGCATTTGGGGAAAAACGGGGCGTGGGGGGGGGAGGCTAGTTGTCTTCCAATCTCTTTTGACTCAAAAAATGAACTAGAACTTTCAATATCCAATCAAATGAGCCCTCTCTGAAGTTTTTACGAGCATCTCTTCGATAAGAATCATATATTCCCCCAAGGCACAACTTACAAAGCCTACCCTCGGACCCCGGGGGGCTGTGTTGACCCCGGAGTTTTTGTTATATGGTCTTTGAACTGTTTTTAAAAAATGGCTATCTCAAAGTTCTTATCGGATGAGTTTGAGGAAAAAAGGGCTAGGAGGAGGGGGGTAGGTGCCCTCCAATCTCTTTTGACTCTTAAAAAGTTAACTAGACCTTTCAATTTCCAATCAAATGAGCCCTCTATGAAGTGTATACAAGCATCCCTTCCATGATAACCATCTATGCCCCCAGGGCATAACTTATAACACCTTCCCCCAGGCCCTGGGGGTTGTGTCGACACCGGAGTTTTGCTATGTGATCTTTGAACTTTTTTTTAACAAAATTCCTATCTCAAAATTTTTATCGGATGTATTTGGGAAAAAAGGCTTGGGGGGCTGGTTACCCTCTGATATCTTTTGACGCTTAAAAAGTGAACTAGAACTTTCAATTTCCAATCAAGTGAGCCCTCTCTGAAGTTTATACGAGCATTCCTTCCATAAGAACCATATATGCCCCCAGGGCATAACTTATAACCCTTGCCCTGAAGACTGTGGGGGGGAGTGTCTGGCTGAAAGATGTAATTTCAAAAACTTTCAACTACGTTGAACAAAATGGCTATCTCAAAATTTTGATTGGATATGTTTGGGGAAATGGTGGGCGTGGAAGGGGAGTTAGTTACCTTCCATTCACTTTTGACCCTTAAAAAGGGCACTAGAACTCTTGATTTCTAATCGAATGAACCCCCTTTCAAGTTTATGCGGCGACCCCTTCCATATGATGTGCCTCTGGGAAAAAATAATAAACATTGGAGCCGTATGGCCTTTACTATAGGCAACGCTACCTCTGATTTTTGCTTGTTTTGTTTTTCACTTGGTTATTTATTGTAATTTCTGTTCGCTTTGGGTTTAATTGATTTGTAGATAGTGCTTTATGGTCGTTTTACGCTTGGAAAATCAATTTTATCAGTTATAATCAATTTTTGCTAATCTGTAGTTTAATGTTACTTGTCTGAAAAAGTTTCTCTTGCGGAAAATATTATTTTAAAAAACAGATTTAGGATAACGTCGTAACAAAATTTAATTTATTTTAACAGAATAACAACCATGGAACTCTGAAGCATATTAAAAATTAAAAGTTTCTAGTGATGAACAGTTTATTGACAAAGCGTTAAACAAATTCTTAACATGTAAAGGGGGTTTGAGAAAAAACAAATTGGGTAAGATCGGATGACTTATCAAATTCCTGTACAAACGACATTAAGAAACCGATGTGACAATTGAAAGCATTAGTTAGTGTGATTTGTAGATCCCTAGCCATTTGCCTGCTCCATAGCCTTCAATTTAAAAGCCAATTTCACTACCGAAAAATCTGAAAGAAGGAAAACACCCTCTAAAGACGAAATATATGCATGAAAGTCCTTCTTTTTTTTAGTTTAGACGCATAGGATTTTAACAATGTCCTTTACAGACTTTGTCAATATTTCCATTTCAAATTTTTTCACATACCCTATAAGGCTGGTGGGAAGATGCCAAAGACTCTTATAGCCTTTCTGTCTAAGAAAAACAACAACAATTAATATATCTTGACAAGTTTCTAAGCCAAAAATATCGATAAAATCAATAAAGAATTTTGTCAAGGGAATGCGTTTGGAATGTGTTCTTTTAGTCTTATAGTGGCAAATAAGGGGATATCCATCCCTTATTCTATATCGGTGTCCATTTAATGATCAGTTTACGAAGTGTTGAAAAATGCTGATCTATACAACATTATTAAACATTATTCAAATTACCATTTCAGTTATTTATGCAAACAAGGAGTTGGATTTTCATTTGCCATGCACCAGACTGTTGGGACCCAGGTCAATGAAACGTGTGGAATACTGGTTCTATTACAAAGACAAGAACGGTAATCGTGACATTTTATATAGGTTAGTGATAAGTCGTTTTCTTTTCTCTTTTTTTCGTGAAAGTTATACTCCAATTCGCAGAAGTGTAACCGAAACTTTTCGAAAGGTTATGGTCCCATAATAATGTTTTGTTTTATGTCTCTGTTAGTTCCTTATTACGTAAATATTTTCTGAGTCTATATCTTGAATGGCTTTTGCAACTCATTAGAGAAGAAAATAAGCTGGTTTTAGTATTCCCTTTGTGATAACTTAGTTGCCTTACAGTAGACTGTTAGATTTTTATCCTGATATTAAGCCCATTTATCCTGATATTAACACACACACACACACACACACACACACACACACACACACACACACACACACACACACACACACACACACACACACACACACACACACACACACACACACACACACACACACACACACACACACACACACACACACACACACACACACACACACACACACACACACACACACACACACACACACACACACACACACACACACACACACACACACACACACACACACACACACACACACACACACACACACACACACACACACACACACACACACACACACACACACACACACACACACACACACACACACACACACACACACACACACACACACACACACACACACACACACACACACACACACACACACACACACACACACACACACACACACACACACACACACACACACACACACACACACACACACACACACACACACACACACACACACACACACACACACACACACACACACACACACACACACACACACACACACACACACACACACACACACACACACACACACACACACACACACACACACACACACACACACACACACACACACACACACACACACACACACACACACAGACACGTGTGTGTGTGTGTGTGTGTGTCTGTGTGTCACAGAGAGACACACAGACACACAGACACACAAACACACACACACACACGCACACACCACAGCACGCGGGCCACAGCGGGCCACAGCACTCGGCACGTAGCAGGCTTCTATATATGAATTCTCATTGTCACTTGTCTTCTAACCGCAGACAATTTACTGTGTTTTCATGCTGGAGTCTTCAAAGATATTTGATTATTAAAGAATGTTTTTGAACTATTGTCTAACGGTTAAAAAGCAGTAATAATTTGTCTAGCGGTTATTAAAGTATTATTAAAGCATTTTTTGAACTATTGTTTAGCGATTCTGAACTGAACTTCAAAAACATTTCAACTTTTTTTTATTTCTTAAGAAGACATTACTTATACTTCTTAGAAAATAAATCTGTACAAGTTGGTATAGGCAAGAGTTCCTTCTTTATTATAGTTTTTAATATAACTTCCGCTGCAGCCAAGATTAACTTAAAATTGAAAATCTTCTGGAAAGACAGGTGCTATTTCTGTTGGGTGGGCTACCCTTCTTTTTTTTTTCTTGGTCTGCCAATTGTCTCTCTTGATTTCTTTCTAATGAAACAGCTTTCTGACCACTGCAGGGCTTGTATCTCTTCTGATCATGCCTGTCAGGTGTTGCATGTCTTTCTCCATTTATTATCCTTTTTGGTGAATCCATCAATAGAAAACTTTCTTTTCCTTGTGTCTGTGGTCCTATAAAATTTGCTTCTTTTTCCTCGGCATGTCTTTTGTCCTTATGAAAAACATAATGCCGAAACTTTGTTGTTTTTTTTAACATAGGCTGATGCAGTATTAGGGTTTGGGGGTTTTATAATATGCTGAACAGTGACTTGCCTCGGTTTGTGTTTTTTGTCATTATTAAACAGATGCCGTTGAACCTTTGTTTTCTTAATAAAGGTCTGGTAAGTATTAATGACCTTATCCATGCCAAAATCCAAAACTCAATCATCATCACTATCATTTTCGACTGTGAAACCGTATCTTTGCTGTTCATTTTCACGTCTGATACGTTTAGGTGTTGGTTCCACAGAGCCATCATTTATAGTAAATGCAACTTTTGCAGACAATTTACTGTCTTTTCATGCTGAAAACTTTTCAAAGATATTTGATTATTAAAGCATGTTTTGAACTATTATCTAGCGGTTAAAAGACCATTAATAGTTTGTCTAGTGGTTATTAAAGTATTATTAAAGCATGTTTTTGAATTATTGTTTAGCCATTCTGAACTGAACTTAAAAAATGTTTAAACTTTTTTTCATTTCTTAAAAAGACATTGCTAAGAAAATAAGTCTATACAAGTTAGTATAGTCAAGAGTTCGTTCTTTATTATAGCTTTTAATATAGCTTCGGCTGCAACCCGGATTAACTGAACATTGAAAATCTTCAGGAAACTCTGGTGCTATTTGTGCTGACTGGGCTTCCCTTTTTCTTCTTTCTTGGGCTACCAATTGTCTCTGTAGATCCACTGTAACTCGGAATAACTGAAAATTGAAAATCTTCTGGAAAGACAGGTACTATTTATGTTGGCTGCGCTACCCTTTTTTTCTTTTTTGGGCTGCCAATGGTCTCTATTGATATCTTTCTAATGAAACAACTCCCTGGCCACTGCATGGCTTGTATCTCTTTTCATCTTGCCTGTCAGGTGTTGCATGTCTTTCTCCATTTCTTGTCCTTTTTGGTGAATCCTACAATAGAAAACTTTCTTTTCCTTGTGTCTGTGGCCCTATAGAATTTAATTCTTTTGCCTCGGCTTGTCTTTTGTCATTATGAAAAACATAACGCCGAACCTTTGTTTTTTAACGGAGACTGATGCAGTATCTGGTTTTGGTGGTTTTATAATATGTTGAACCTTGACTTTTGCCTTGACTTGACTTTTGTCATTACGAAACACATATCGTCGAACCTTTGTTTTCTTAAAAAAGGCCTGGTAAATATTAATGACCTTATCCATGTCATAAATCCAGAGCCCAATCATCATCACTATTATTTTCGACTGTTAAACCGTATCTTGGCTGTTCATTTTCAAGTTTGATACGTTTAGGTGTTGGTCCCACAGAATCATCATTTACAGCGGTTAGTCTTTTGCTAGGTTGCAGCTGCTGCTGCAATCATGATAATGAGGGATGTGCGGGTTGCCATGATGATAATCGCAATATCACTACTACTACTACTACTAACAACTCATTGCAGCACCAAGCCGCCTGAGGCCAACACAGCTACGCAAGCTCCTCCTCCACCCCAATCTATTCAAAGCCTCCCTTTTTACACCCGCCCACGAAGTTCCCATTTCCTTTAAATCTTTCTTTATGACGTCCTCCCACCCCAGACGGGGACGACCTGCTTTCCGTTTAGCCCTAGATGGTTGGCCGAAAAGAACAATCTTCGGCAATCTGTCATCCTTCATCCACACAACATGCCCTAACCACCTCAACCTTTCTTTCATTATAGACCTAGAAAGCGGTATTGAACCAAATTTTTCATATAACCTACTTTTTGAAATACGGTCATTCAACTGGGTACCCAGATCAATCCTTAAGCAATTTCTCTGGAAAATATCTAGCAAATCTTCATCCGCTTTTCGGAGCGTCCATGCTTCAGAGCCATATTTGACCACTGTCATGACTGTAGCTTCTAATATTCTAATCTTGGTTTGCAGACTTATCTTCCTAGTCTTCCAGACTTTTTTTAACTGTGAAAAAACACCCTGATCCTTGGCTATTCTCTTTTTAACATCTTCACTGCTCCCACCATCTTTACTAATAATACTACCAAGGTAAGTGAAGCTGCCCACCTGATCAATCTTTTCATTACCCAACGTATCGCAATATATATACGTTATCGCAATAACGTAATCACAATATTAGTGATGCTGATAACAAAAGTACCGGTCGAGGGGATTATAAAAATGATTGTAAACAGGATATATCGATGGTAAATATGTCGGTAGTGCTAGTAGCAAAATAAATGACGATCATGAGTATATTATTTATGACAGACAGGACATAATGTTTATGGTGGCACCGATGAGGTGATAAAACATGGGATTAGCAATTGTGACATAAGTAAATTTCAGTATACAATTAAAATTATCTTAAAAACAAAAGCTTAAAATTAAATAAAACAAAAGGAATTTGACTCCTAACTGGAAATATCTTTGAAAAGACAACAGTATGAAAAAACATCAAAAATACAATTTTTAGTGGAAAAATTTATTCTGTTTTAAAAATAATTTGTTTTAGTTACAAAAGGTTTTTAAACCAATTAATTTTCTTTAAAATGAGCCATTGAACAACTTTCTACGATGCTCCAGTGCTAAGCTATCTGTGGAAAAGAATGAAAAGAGAAAGAAAAAAAGATGCCGTTTAGGCAGAATGCTGTAGTAGCTGCTACTTTTCTTGATTTTCAAGCCAATATATTTCTCTTGCTGTTCAAGCCAAATGACAGAAATTTCCCTATATAGGGGTTTTGGACAAAGCAGTTCTAATGGTATACTTTTTGTTTTGACCTGACTTTTTTTTAGAAGTAACGGGTTTTTATATTTCTTAATATTGGACGTGATCGTCTCTTATATTAAAAACTGAGAAAAATTTTACGAATGTTTTACCGGGATTACGAAAAATATTCAAAATTAAAGATTAAAATTATCTCTGGAAGAATGGATTTTGTTGAAAAAAAAGTCAGCTAGAGATGCTTTCGCAAAACTTCATAGTAATATCCAAAAGAAATGTTGCATGTTTAGTGAAAAGCTTCCAAGGTATGGACCGGCAACTGTGGAACAGTTTACAGAAGTAATGGGAAATCTTATACATCACTGTGAATATATGGAGGCATAATTGTCCTTTACTTAGTTTCAGCTTAAATTCGATGATCGAGCCTTTATGTAAAGTGTGAAAAGACATCAAAATGCAGTTTTTGGGGGAAAAATTTATTCTCTTTTAGAAATAATTTATTTTAGTTACTATAGATTTTTAACCCAATTAATTTCCTTTAAAATGAGCTATTGAACAACCCTCTACGATGTTCCAGTGCCAAGCTATCTCTGGATACAAAAAAAGAAAAAAAAAGAAAAAAAGAAAAAAATATCCCGTTTAGGCAGAATGTTGTAGTAGCTGCCACTTTTCTTGATTTTCAAGCCAATATATTTCCCTTGCTGTTCAAGCCAAGGGACAGAAATTTTACTATGCAGGGGTTTCGGACAAGGCGGTTCTAATGGTGTACTTTTTGTTTTGATCTGACTCTTTTTTTAAGAACTATGGGTTTTTATATTTCTTAACATTGGACGTGATCGTCTCTTACTAGGTTGCTAGCTACCGCTGCAACCCGGAAATCCTTATTATAATTGGTATGGTGAAATAATAATATGCATATGGCTCGTAAATCATACGTCTTTATGGTTCCATATGGTCTAGTGGCTAGAATATCTTACTTTCACTTAACAGTCCCGGGTTCGATTCCCGGTGTGGGAAAATTTTTAACTCTATAATCTTCGAACATTTGAACCTTTTATAATTTATAATGATGTATAATATAAAAACTGTAATCTTAACTATAGTGAAGTTGCCTATGCAAGTTAGTATAGGGAAGAGTTCGATCTTTATTATAATTCTTTGAAATAGTAAGAGACTAGCCTCAAACAATCAAGTCGCTAACTAAATTAAAGGTATGCAATGGGTTTTTATTCCAATGATCGTCTTTTAATGGAAAATTTGAATATATTGACCTTAAATATAATTTTACTAGCCTATACTATAGTTCAGTGGCCTATAAAATATAAAAAAACTGATTACAATCAGGAAAAAGCCTACGGCTTTTTCTTCTTTGAAATAGTAAGAGACGAACCTCAAACAATCAAGTAGCTAACTAATTCCAATGCATACACTTGTTCGTTATTCCAATAATCGTCTTTTAATGTAATAATTAAGTGGCGTATAAAATTTAGTATAGGCAAGAGGTCGTTCTTTATTATAACATTATTCTAATCAAGAATGAAAGAATTTTCAGTTTTGACTTTCCTTATATACTAATTATGACGTCACTCTATTCACGTCATAGCTCTAATATAAAACTATGATGACGTTCATTATTTATCTAGTAGGGTTTCAGACAAGGTATTTCTAATGATGTACTTTTGTTTCGATCTGACTCTATTTTTAGGAGTTTTGGGTTTTTATATTTCTTAGCATTTGACTGATCGTCTATTACTAGGTTGCTAGCTACTGCTGCAACCCAAATTCACATATATATTTATTTATGAGAGGCAGCCTGGCCGAGTGGTTCAAGGCACTGGTGTTATCCACCAGTCTCTTCAGAGGCGTGGGTTCAATTCTTACCGCTGGTATACGATTATGTTTGAAAGACTGCAGTGTGAAAAGACATCAAAATGCAGTTTTTGGTGGAAAAATTTATTCTCTTTTAGAAACAATTTATTTTAGTTACTATAGATTTTTAACCCAATTAATTTCCTTTAAAATGAGCTATTGAACAACCCTCTACGATGTTCCAGTGCCAAGCTATCTCTGGATACAAAAAAAGAAAAAAAAAGAAAAAAAGAAAAAAATATCCCGTTTAGGCAGAATGTTGTAGTAGCTGCCACTTTTCTTGATTTTCAAGCCAATATATTTCTCTTGCTGTTCAAGCCAAGGGACAGAAATTTTACTATGCAGGGGTTTCGGACAAGGCGGTTCTAATGGTGTACTTTTTGTTTTGATCTGACTCTTTTTTTAAGAACTATGGGTTTTTATATTTCTTAACATTGGACGTGATCGTCTCTTACTAGGTTGCTAGCTACCGCTGCAACCCGGATACCGATGAAACTTACATAATCCCTATCTATTATTAACTAGACTGATCTTTTGTATAACATACGTTAGAGAAGCAACTTTCAAAAGGTGTTTCCTTGAAGTTATAGTGTCAATAGATTAATTCAGTTAACATGGGCATGTCGTTATTTACTGTAATAATTTGTTTTAATTACTAAAGGTTTTTAACCCCATTAATTTCCTTTAAAAATGAGCCATTGACAACTCTCTACGATGTTCCAGTGCCAAGCTATCTATGGAATATAAAGTTTTAATATAACTTTACCACGAACTGTTTGATTTCTTCAAAAATCAAATATCTTTGAAAAGACAACAGTATGAAAAAACATCAAAAATACAATTTTTAGTGGAAAAATTTATTCTGTTTTAAAAATAATTTGTTTTAGTTACAAAAGGTTTTTAAACCAATTAATTTTCTTTAAAATGAGCCATTGAACAACTTTCTACGATGCTCCAGTGCTAAGCTATCTGTGGAAAAGAATGAAAAGAGAAAGAAAAAAAGATGCCGTTTAGGCAGAATGCTGTAGTAGCTGCTACTTTTCTTGATTTTCAAGCCAATATATTTCTCTTGCTGTTCAAGCCAAATGACAGAAATTTCCCTATATAGGGGTTTTGGACAAAGCAGTTCTAATGGTATACTTTTTGTTTTGACCTGACTTTTTTTTAGAAGTAACGGGTTTTTATATTTCTTAATATTGGACGTGATCGTCTCTTATATTAAAAACTGAGAAAAATTTTACGAATGTTTTACCGGGGTTACGAAAAATATTCAAAATTAAAGATTAAAATTATCTCTGAAAGAATGGATTTTGTTGAAAAAAAAGTCAGCTAGAGATGCTTTCGCCAAACTTCAGGAGCAGTACACCACTGATAGTTAGACAAAAGCGAAGACGTATCAAATTAAAGTCACCACCACCACCAACCACCAGTATACAAAAGAGTAGAGGACGTTACACTACACGTTTACATTCAAAATGGTTGCAGTTCTGAAACGTGTTTGTGAAAATATTGGTGAAGTGGGGAGTTTAAGTTCCCCCACCAATCTTTCCAAAGTCACTGGTGTTCACGCTAAAAGTGTACAAGACTATCTACAAAATGAATCAAGTTACACTCTACATAGAAATCATAGACTTTTTGCTAATCATTATCAAAAAACTAAAGCCTTTTTCCCGTTGCATATAATGCAAGCAGATCTCCTACCTCTAGATGAGATTCAAAGACGTCACAATGCAACGTACAAGTACATTCTACTTGCAATTAGGGTTTTTAGTCGCTATGCATATGCCATTCCATTGCAGTCAAAGAGAGGTGTTGAAGTTGCTCAGGCCGTTGAAAGTATTCTCGAACAGGATTCGTATAAAAAAATTCAAACGGATCGTGGTAGTGAATTTGTTAATCCCCATGTTGCAAAAGTACTAGCGAAATATAATACACTGCTCTATTATAGTCATAGTTCTATAAAGGCTGCATTGGCCGAACGATTGATAAAAACTCTTCGACTTTTAATTTCAATATATTGTACTATGAAAAATACATCTGCTTTTATTCATGATTTAGATAAAATCATGTTGATGTATAATCAACTACCTCATCGATCATTGTCCAATTCAACCCTAACGGAAGTTCATCATTCTGATCATGATGAAATTGACACATTTTTTAAATTATTTTCCAATGAAATGATTCTCCAGAAGAAAATTCAATGTTGGTGATACTGTTCAAGTTAATAAGATAATTAATGTTTTGAAAAGGATAATAACTTGTGGTCCGCGGAACTTTTTAAAGTGGCAAAAATCCTAGACACTAAACCCATAACTTATCGTTTGCGCGATACCAAAGATGAAGAGATTCTCGGCGGCTTTTATGACTATGAATTACAAAAAGTTAAAAATAATAGTGAAATCTATCAAATTGAAAAGATATTAGACTCGTACTAGCAGGGGTAGGAAACAGTTACTTGTTCGGTGGCTAGGATACAACACTGATTTTGATTCTTGGATCAGTGTTGAAGATATTGACATTGCCCAATGATTTCTGTGTAACTTTTATTTCCAACGTTTCTGATCCTCTCTACAACGACTTGAATAAGACAAGTGATTTTTTTACAAAAATCTACCCCGCCATCAAATTCGATGACGGAAAGTATGAAGTGGCTCTTGTCGACTATATTCTCAAAAATACCTATGACATCCTGAGAAAGGATCATGTGTATAATATAAAAGTTATACCATTCGATTGGTCACTCTTTGTCGACAATGAATGGGTTGAAGCACTTAAGTCTAGCGAATATCCACAGGTTAAATTGAAATATATTGAATACGATAATATGACAGATATGTGTCGTACAATCAATTGAAAAATCTCATATAGTAGGAATGATACATCCCATTTTAATTATTCATTGGAAAACGATAGCATTTACATTACCTCACCTGTTGACACTGAAATAATTATTCTCAATGATAATCTGAGAGAAATCCTTGGCTTTAAGAAGAATATGATCAATGGGAAAAACGCTGGCGTCGGTTACGGGATGGATCAAGTTACTTTTGCTGATTATGCACCTGGTTTCGCCTCGGACTCTTACATATTTCTCTATGTATCCTTTGTGGAAACATCGAGAGTTGGTAATTCAAATGTCCCCCTCCTACGTGTTCTTGAACGAAAAACAACTCACGAACTTATTCATCACTATAATATAAAGTATCTTCAGTATGTTCCAGTAAACACTTCGTATTTGGAACTCTGTCAGTTAACATTAAGAAGTGAATTGGGTGATCCTCTAGCAATAACAAAAGGCTTAGCAGTGATTACATGTCATTTTCGACCTATTGTCGGCGACACCACCTAAAATGAACAATAGAAGAATTCCATTTGTCTGTCCCGATATCGATTGCTATGTTGGTGCTCTGAGTCCGCGTCAAATAAGCAATGGATTGGACTACTACAAGGGGCGTACTACAATGTCTGGCTATGGTCTTGGTAGCAGGTTTGCTAGGCTATTTCGTTCTGCACTACCCCTTGCCAGAAAATATCTTATAACCGCTGCATCAAATTGTGCGGCCGCCACACTACAGGACTGGGGGTTGAACAGGAATTTCAAGGGAAGTGTTAAAAAAAATATTAGATCTTCAGCAAGAGCCGTTGGTGAGCAATTAAAATCTCAGCAAAATGGGAAGGGATTGAAAAGGATGCGCGTGCGTCATTCACTCTTCAGTCTCCACCCAGGCGGGAAGCGAAGGACATCAGCAAGGACTTTGAGGAATAAAACAAGGAAGACCAATAAGCAAAAGAAGAAAAAGATTGTTAGATCAAAGAAGGATTTCTTCTCTTAAGATGAGTTATCTCCCCCACAAGGAATCACATTCATCAATCAGTTCCTCATTGAATCAGTTCAATGCTGAAAAGGTTGATGTCAGTGTCAAGTATGGCTACTATGAACAATTTCACCCCCAACAACCCCTCTCGCGAAATATACACTTTTAAATATTTTCCAATGAAGACTATTTCATTGATTTATCATCAAGATTTATTGAGTTAACTGTTGCGGGGAAAACAAATTCATACGGTGCAACTCCAACTGCTGCCGATGATCTCTTCTACAAAAACTGCATTGTACATAACCTGTTCAAACAAATTAATATATTTATTAATGGAACATTTGTGAGCACTAGCAATAACTTATCCAACTATGCAAGCTACATACAATTTATGATGAGGACACCAAAGGCATACAAGGAGTTGAGAGGACAATCATTGGGTTATAAATATCGATCAGGTGTTGATACTGACGGTGAGTTGACTACTGCAGTGACCCAGGAGTAACATCTAGTTGGAAAATTATATTATGAGATATTCAATATATCCCAATGGTTACCCCCCAGTGTCAAGATTGACATAAAGTTGCAACTGGCCCCATTGAATTTCATTTTGAGAAAAACACTTCCTGCAGCACCCGATGCAAATGTCATTATCACATCGGCAATTCTCTACGTCTGAAAACAACAGGTTATGAGCTCTGTTGCAATGGCATTGGAAAAAGTAAGAGCCAATGGCAACAACATTAAACTTCTTGTCCCCCATACGATCACCAATCAGTGTCACATTGCCACCGGCTCTCGTAGCTATACTTATTCATCATTTATCTAGGGGAAATCCCATCAAAATTGGCTTTGGCCTTTGTGAAGAGTGGCAGTGCCGTTGGATCCTGAACTGAATCCCCCCATGATTTTAATTTTTTCGGTCTATCTAGCCTTGTGTGCAAAATGAATGGTATTCCATTGTAGAGTCTATCATTTGATAAAAAATCCTATAGGACTCTGTACGAGTTGACCATGCAATCCCTAGATCATGACTCCCAACTATTTGAAAATGGAATAACCGATTCAGTATTTTCGAAAAATCATGTCGTAAGTGTTATGGACTTGTCGAGAATCCATTATATGAGCATAGTACGAACAGGGAATGTACGTTTAGAGTGCACATTTGCCGATGCTTTGACTGAGAGTATCGCGCTAATATCGTTGAGTCAAATTGAAACCTTCTGGGAAATCACACCCAACGGCAGTGTTCTACTAGACCTAGCACCATGAATACAAACCAAATAATCGACGTATTTAGTATGAATCCATACATGTCCCAGTAGAAGTCCTATTGCATACCATCAGACTTCATTGAACAAATTCCAAGTGTTAACAATACCCTAATCATTGTTAATAACAGTCCATCGACTTTGAAGACAGGCCATTGGTTATGCATCTTTCCAAAAGCGAAGAATATTGAATTTTTTGATCCTCTTGGCCTATCGTCTAAATTCTACACCCCATACATCAGCAACTTTATTGAAAGCAGTGGGAAAGCTATTATTCAAAATCAACGAAGAGTACAGGATTTAACGACTAAGACATGTGGCTTTCGTGTACTACTCTTTTTCATGTTCAGATGTCGTGCCTATACCTACAAACAGTTTCTCGACATCTACGTTGACTTACCTCGATTGAACGACTTTCTAGTGTAAAACGTACTTACAAGGGTATTTAATATTTATTATAGGTCTAAGCGTATAAATGTTTAAAAAAATGTATGTGCATTTTTTTATTAATAAATGAAAAATGTATATCATTGATAAAAAACGATTTTTATCCTCTTTATATTTCCTTTTCTACTAGATATAGGTCTATGTCAATAACAACTAATGTGGGTAGATTATCTGAATTCACAGTATACTGATCCTGATGTCCTGCAATGTCAGGGTCGCATTTTTTACAGTAGAGTGTAACTTCACTCTTATCATATCTCTTTGTATAGTCAATGATACTATTCTCATTCATTCTGTAGAATTCACATGTTTCAATTTGCTTATTTGAAGCAATGTCACAAACAGTGTCCTCAAGTGGCGAATCACATTCAGTCACAGCCAAATAAAAATCAGTGGGCTTATAATCATATTACCCATTGTCTTCACGACGATGACGTAGAAACCATGTATTTTTGCTGTTCAAACAGCTGAATTGCCGACCCGGATCCTTCTACCAGAACCATCTAAAACCACGATGATACCTATCCCGTACCATTAAACTAAAATCACGTTTAGGATTCTTTCCAATCATACCAGGATATGTATTCTCCCATTGATTACATTTATCATAGTGGCAATTGGAGCATAGGTGTCCTCAAGGATGAGAGTCACACACCTCTTCAACACAGGAATTACAACCTTTAATTTGTACAGCATATCCTCTATGTAAGTTACACGGGTTGCATAATCTACAGTTTTCATCATACTCATCAATCATTGTGCAATTCTCACATGATGACCAGCTGCCCAGTGTGTACATACATAGCGGACATGTACGGAACATTTTTTTTTCATGTTTTGACACTCTCACTGCCAAAATGAAACTGAGCTGGCAACAACAAATTGACTGGGATAGAGAGAGAGAGAGAGGAGTTAACCATCCTTGAATTTCGTCTTTCTTTTGAAAAAAGTCCTAAATTTCTAAACTGGTGTTTAAAAGCATATCAACAATATCATTTTGTTATTTCGTGATTAATATGTCAATAAATTGTGTAAATGCATTTGGACCACGACGTAAAAGCTTCATGCAATAGTCCAATGGTGGAGAATCAGTTTTCATATCGACAAGCATTCCCTGAGAAAATATCTTCCTTTGAATAGACAGCTCTAGAAAATCATCATCTAGAATCAAATGTTTTTCCATAAGCACTAGATTCCCCGTGATTCACTCTTTCTCAAATATATCCATTTTTTTTTTTAGAGTCCTAACACTCTCACAACCAACTTCAGACTAACCAGAATTTTTTCTACTCCAAAAAATATACGCTAGTCTACTATTAGAAAGAAAAATACCTTTGATTTAGAAACAATTTTATTGAGCATAATTACAACAATAATATTCACTGATGCATTTTGTTCTCATCAAAATATTTCACTAGCACATCTAATGTTGCCTGAAGTCTACTTAGATGCACAATATTCAGTTTCACAGCAAAACGTAATTGGTCCTCCATTTTAAATTTGCTTAATGATATCACGTATCTAGCATACATATCGTCCCATTCAAGGCATAGTCTACAGCCTCCTGTTATTTCCACAGCCAAATTTGCTACTCGTATATCTTTGCTGCTACTGCCGGCTCCATCATCAATCTCCAATAGTGTAAATGCTCCTCTCATTTTCTCTACTAATATCCTCTCAAATAAACTATTCTCTCTGAATTCAATTCTCTTACTCATAAGAATTGCCATGAAAATCACTCCTTTTATTCAAATCCAATCACCAATCAAGTTATCGTAGACAGAATAACCTCCGCTGTTTCTGATTGTCCCTAAAAAAATGGGTGCTGCCTCAAAAACCAGTCTGGTTGCGTCATACAATATCGACTATACTCTCAAAACGGGTTTGACCACTTTATAGGTTTGCCAGCTTTTTAAAATGTGCACCTGAAACTGTAGTGTCTCAGGTGTAAGTTTGATGTAAGTTTGAAACCTTTATATAGATTACTACTGACGTGATCGTCTCTTACTAGGTTACTAGCTACCGCTGCAACCCGTACCATCAATATCTGAAGTTGCTCTTTATATTAAACATTTTAGTTAGGTATAGGCTAGAGTTCGTTCTATATTAGAATTAGGGGATTAAGGATATTTTTTGCTACTATTGGACGAGTTCACCTCTTACTTGTTTCCAGCTGCTACTGCATCTAAGAAACCTGAAACTCTTATTCATTGAACACAACTACTTTACAAAAGAGCACGAAGCCCCTTATTTAGGACTTTACCCCTAGACCATTGTGAATTGGTCTGGTGGAATGGTCTTAGTAAAACTTTTTCGTATAATACATCAGAAACTATTTTGATAACACTTACTGGCGAGAGCAGCTTGCTGTAATGGAAGTGTGTTGGATCTTTGACATTTCATTACTGTTATCATGAGCTAGAGTTCGTTCTTTACTGTAAAAATAATAGCAAATTTTCGTTTTTTGAGCCTTCCTTCTGCCATTGTATCACTCGTTGCGTTCAAACCTGTTAGCTGAATCACTTCGCGAGTTTATTTTATCCAACAAAAAAAACAAATTTTTAAATTTTCAGGTATTTTTCTAGTTTGAATTAAAACATTAAAATTATTGCTCAGGCATCGTAAATATATTGCTGCAGTTAACATAATAGCCTTAGCGATTCTTTACTGAACTTAGTCCAGTTTGACAGTCCATATTTTTGATTTTCATCCGTTATGAATTTATTTTGTTATGTAAAACCATGATTGCAAACTGGAAAAAGCCTATGGATTTTTCTTAATTGGAAGAGCAAACGACGAACCTCCAAGAATCAGGCAGCTAACTAAGTCCAATATATGCAATGGTTCGATCTTCTAATGATTGTCTTTTAACATAAGTAAGCTTAGATTACTGACGTCATAATTAGTAGAAAATAATTTGCACAACAAGAAACAACGATCATCTCTTCAATTTTCAAATTTCTGTTGGGTGCAAAAGTATCTTATTTAAATTTTACACGCTTATTGCTTGCCTGCTCATCTGTCATTTGTAGAAGATAATAGATAATTATACATTAGTGTTATGGTATTATAAATGACATATTGTTTAATGTAAAATTAGGACAGATGTTTGAGAAAAAACCTGATGAGATTTATCTTTGGCACAAAACCGATCGTTGTGGTTAACAAGCTGGCAGAGAAGGTTATAGAAGAAGCAAAAGCTGGGATCTGGCGTTGTGGCTCCTGTGGAAAAGCAGAGAAATCATTGTTGATGCTGGATCTTCATACAGATACTGGTTGCGAAGAACTTCGTCAAATGGAGTGCAATATCTGTTTTGCTGTCTTTCGTGATTACAAGAAATATGTTGCTCACTTCATAGAACACAAAATAGGAGAGACAAGAAGATGTCCCATTTGCTTGCGAGAATCTATTGATGATATTGGACAACATTTAATTTTACAAGGTCACTGCTCACCAAACGTATGTGATGCAATACACTCTAAATAAATGGCTCAAACAATCAGAAAACATATTTGATTAGTAGTTTGCATTGGAAAAAGCCCGGAAAAGATTACGAGTGTAAAATATGTGATAGAAGATTCGACTTCTATTCAAAATTGGAAAGCTACCAAAGAATGCACAGGGGAAACTCATTTAAATGTAATATATGTCAAAAGATTTTTTCTAAGTCAAGCAATTTGATCAGGCACCAAAGAGTGAACACAGGTGAAAAACTTTATAAATTTAATGTATGTAAAGAGGAATTTTTCTGAATCATACCAGTTGATAAGGCATCAAAGAGTGCACACCGGCGAAAGACCATATAAGTGTAATGTATGTCAAAAGAGTTTTTCTTAGTCAACCAATTTAGTCTCTTCTTAGTCAACCCAGCAAAGATTTCACACAGGTGAGAAACCCTATAAATGTGATGTTTGTAAGAAGGGTTTTTCTGAATCAGGCTCTTTGACTAAACACCAAAGAGTGGACACAGGTGAGACACCTTATAAGTGTTATATGTGCAAAAACAGTTTTTCTCAATCAAGAAGTTTGATTACCCACCAGAGGTTATATACAGGTGAAAAACCTTATGAATGTAATGTTTGCCAGAAAGATTTTTTACAATCAGGCTCTTTGACTAATCACCAAAGAGTTCACACAGGTGAGTTTTCGTGAATCAAGGTAATTGATTAAGAACCAAAGAGTACATACAGGTGAGAAACCATTGAATTTGGATGTGTGCAAGAAAACCTTGTCTCAATCAAGCCATTTGAATAATCACCAAAGAGTGCACACAGGTGAGAAACCATACATGTTTATTTAATCTTTTATTTATTGAATACTATAAAAAGGATTCTCTAGTTTAAGGTAATACATTCTACATTGTGCAGTTATGATGGCGTGACTGTATTGCAATTCATAGGCTAAAAAAAATCAATGCGGGGAAAAGCTTTCAAATAAGAAAGGGGCAATATTTGACGAGTTTAGGAATACCCCAATTAAACCATTGTATGAGATAGGTAATAAGAGTGAGTTTGGTAATTATGGAGGCATTAGTCTGGGCTCTGTAGGTTGCAAATTACTTGGTAATACGATACTTTTTAGAATGAAAGATGTTGTAGACAAAGTTATAAGAGAAGAACAGTGTAGTTTTAGAAACGGTTAAGGATGTGTTGAACAAATTTTTATTCTTATATTAATAATTGAGAGTTATCAAACACTTTTAAGTCCTCAGTCTTATAGATTTTGACCTCACTTTTGACTCTTAAAACCTGAATTACAACTTTCAATTTCCAATCAAATGAGCCCTCTATGAAGTTTATACGAGCATCCCTTCCATAACAACCATATATGCCCCCAGGGCATAACTTACAACGCCTACCCCCGGGCCCTGGGGGGTTGTGTTGACACCGGAGTTTTTGTTATCTGAACATTGAAGTATTTTTAACAAAATGTTTATCTCAAAATTTTCATCAGATGGGTTTGGAAAAAGAAGGCGTGGGGGGGGGGGGGTCTAGTTTCCCTCGGATCTCTTTTGAATATTAAAAAGTGGGCTCGAACTTCCAATTTCCAATCAAATGGGCACTCTCTGAAGTTTAACCCTCTCTCCCGGGCCCTGGGGGGGGGCTGTATTGACACCGAAGTTTTTGTTATCTAAACTTTGAACTATTTTTAACAAAATGTCTATCTCAAAACTTTTAGCTGATGCATTTAGGGCAAGGAGGGTGGGAGGGCCAGTTGCCCTCCGATCTCTTTTGAATCTTAAAAAGTGAACACGAACTTTCAATTTCAAATCAAGTGAGCCCTCTCCGAAGTTTATACGAGCATCCCTTTCATAAGAACTATATAAGCTCCCAGAGCATTACTTACAACGCCTGTCTCTGGGTCCTGGGAATTGCGTCGACACAGGATTTTTTCTCATCTGACCTTTGGACTATTTTTAATGAAATGGCTATTTTAAATATTTTCTCAGTTGGGCTTGGGGAAAATGAGTGTGTGTGGGAGGGGGGATATCTTTTATTCCTCGGATAAAGATATCCCTCGGATATCTTTTGACTCTTAAAAAGTGAACTAGAAATTTCAATTTTCAATCAAATGAGCCCTTTCTTAAGTTTACACGAGAATCCCTTTTATAAGAACCATATATACCCCAGGACAACACTTACAACGCCTACTCCCCGGACCCTGGGGGGTTGTGTTGACACCGGAGTTTTGTTTTCTAATTTTTGAATAATTTTTAACTCAACGGCTAACTCGAAATTTTATTGGATGCATTTGGGAAAAAATGCGTGTGGAGGGGCTAGTTGCCCTCCAGTCTCTTTAGACTCTCAAAACCTGAAAAAAACTGGCTATCTCAAAATTTGGGAAAAAAGGCGTGGGGGGGGGCTAGTTGTCCTTAAATCTCTTGACTCTTAAAAAGTGAACTAGAAATTTCAATGTCCAATCAAATGGGCACTCTATGAAGTTTATACGAGCATCCCTTTCATATGAAACATATATGCCTTTAGGGCATAACTTAGAACGCCTTCCTCTGGGCCCTGGGGAGTTATATTGACACCGAAGTTTTTTATCCGACCTTTGAACTATTTTTAACAAAATGTCTATCTCAATATTTTCATCAGATGGGTTTGGAAAAAGAAGGCGCGGGGGGGGGGGGTTAGTTGCCCTCGGTTCTCTTTTGTCTATTAAAAAGTGAGCTAGAACTTTCAATTTCCAATCAAATGAGCCCTATCTGAAGTTTATACGAGCATGCCTTTCAAGAACCATATATGCCCCTGGGCATAACTTGGAACGCCTACCCCCGGGCCCTGGGGGATTGTGTCGACACCTGAGTTTTTGTTATCCGACTTTAGAACAATTTTTAACTCAATGGCTAACTCAAAATTTTATAGGATGCTACTACTACTACTACTAACAACTCACCGCAGCACCAAGCCGCCTGAGACCAAAACAGCTACGTACGCTCCTCCTCCACCCAAATCTATTCAAAGCCTCCCTTTTTACACCAGCCCACGAAGTTCCCATTTCCTTTAAATCTTTCTTTATGACGCCCTCTCACCCCAGACAGGGACGACCTGCTTTCCGTTTAGCCCTAGACGGTTGGCCGAAAAGAAAAATCTTCGACAATCTGTCATCCTTCATCCGCACAACGTGTCCTAGCCGCCTCAACCTTTCTTTCATTATAGCCCTAGAGAGCGGTATTGAACCACATTTTTCGTATAGCCTATTGTTTGAAATTAATTAAAAAAAAAACTTTCCGAAAAAAAAGTTTTTCAAAGAAAAGTAAAGGCCATTTTAAACTTAAGCTCAGCAGATACTAATACCTGTTAAAATTCAAACTCAAAACGACCAGAAACTACTATTAAAGAATAAAGGAAACCCAAAACGAACAGAAATTAAATTAACAATCATATCAAAAAACATACAACAGGTAATTATATAAATGAATAAATAAATCTTAAAGTGAGTAATGCTTAGATTGAATATGAAAATCAAGCTTAAAACGAAAAAAAATATTTTGCTATTAAAGTATAAATGAAACTTAAAACGACCAGAAATTAAATAAACAATCAATGCGAACAAACATACAATATATATTAATATAAATGAATAAATAAATCTTAAAATGAGTGAAACTTAAATTGAATATGCAAATCAAGTTTGAATCGAATAAAAATAACTACAAACAAGAGTTTGGGTAACGTCTCACTGCAGAAGCCTAAAACCTACTGCGTCATTGGCGCTTTACTGAAAACAATTCTTTGAAATATTTTCACTTTTGTAACTTTAAGAAATCAAAAACTAATTAAAGTTTTAGGGAATAAATATCAGGATATCAGCATATATATATTAAATTGACAATGTACATTTTTTTTCAGTAAACTCATTTGAATTTTTTTCAGTAAAGTATAAATTATATTCTGGCTTTTAGAAAACCTAGGGGTTTTGAACCCTACTCACATTAATTTATGCTCGTTTTGAGTTCGACTCTAATATTTATTTTAATTTTTGTTCGTTTTGGGTTTCATTTATTTATTGATACTGATTTGGGGTAGTTGTATGCTTGGTAGATTATATGATAGTCCGGACGCCAGTTGTTGAAAATGTGAACCATACCACGACGGAATGGGGCTGCTACGAGAATTATCCTACCCTCCACCCCCTAAATTGACCATGCGGATTCAAAAATACCAATGGCACCTGCTTGCGAGCGGTGGAACACTCCGAAACTTGACATTTTATTATGTTTTTGTGTTTCATGCAAGAAAATGCATGTTCCACAAAGTTTGAGGTGCAGTTTTCCGCTCCAATAGAAATGCCTAGAAGCCATAGAATGTTTTCATAACAAACTAACACGATTAGTTACAAAGAATGGCAGAGTTAAACAAAATGGTAAAACTATATGAGTCTTGAACAGTCTTGGAAAGTATAAACAAAATTAAATTGAATAGTAGATATATAATGATCTTAATTGTTGAAAGATTCATCAGTTTAAGATTTTTTTTTCACTGTAATTTTTTTTTCATTTTCAATGCTGTAAGAACTGGAAAATAATAAATTTCTAATATACGAGTGATTCGTTTTCAGTGAAGCACCAATGACGCAGAAGGCTTTAGGTTTTTACAGTTAAAGAAGGGGGCAGTATCCAAATTTTGCTTGTAGTGAAACTATATTTGTCTTGACCAATCTTGAAAAGAACTAATAAATTAAACTGAATATTTAATGCATAATGATATTAATTGCTAAAAGGTCATCAGTTCGAAATTTTACTGTAATTTTAATCTTTATTTTCAATTTTAAGTACAAAAGAAAATATTTGTAATATAATTCGTTTGAAGCCTGTTTTGAAGTTTCTACGACAACGCCTTCTATAAAAACCTTATATGCCCCCAGGGTATAACTTATAACCCTTGCCCTGAGGTTTGTGGGGGAGTGTCCTCCTCAAAAATATATTTTCAATCTGGAAATCAACTACGCTGAACAAAAATGGCTATCTCAAAATTTTGATTGAATGTGTTTGGGGGAATGATGGGCGTAGGCAGGGGGGGGAGCTAGTTGCCCTCCAATCACTTTTGACTATTAAAAAGGGCACCATCAGTAGAATGTAAGGTACTATTTCTACCAGACATATAGCAAATACCATGTTATTCTACAAGACATATAGCAAATACCATGTTATTCTACCAGACATATAGCAAATACCATGTTATTCTACCAGACATATAGAAAATACCATGTTATTCTACCAGACATATAGCAAATACCATGTTATTCTACAAGACATATAGCAAATACCATGTTATTCTACCAGACATATAGCAAATACCATGTTATTCTACAAGACATATAGCAAATATCATGTTATTCTACGACACCCCCGTACAAACAGGTTCTTCTAGTAGGTAAACAGGTCATCACACTCTTTGCCAAGAGGAATGTGTATGACTTGATTGGCGATTAAGATTTTAATAACAGGATTGGTTTTCACTACAATTCATATGAGTAAAAGAATTGAATTCAAAGATACTAGTTTTTACTTGAGAGGATATTAGTGGAGAAAAAAAATGAGTGGTGCATTTACACTATTGGAGATTAATGATGGAACCGACAGCAGCAGCAGCAACGATATACGAGCACCTAATGGAGCTGTGGAAATAACTGTTGGCTGTAGACTATGTCTTGAATGGGACACTATGTATGCTATATACGTGATATCATTAAGCAAATTTAAGCAGGAGGAACAGCTGTGTTTTGCTGGAAAAGTAAATATTCTCCACATAAATAAACTTCGGTCACCGTTAGATGTTCTATCGGAATATATTGATGAGAACAAAATGTATCAGTGAATATTATTATTGTGATTATGTTAAATAAAACTAATTCCAAAATACATTGTATTTTTTCTTTTTTTCTAAAGTAGACAATCATAAATTTTTTTTTAGATTAAGAAAATATATTCTGAGTATTCTTATGTGGGTTGTGTGAGAGTAGTTACTCTAAAAAAAAAAAATGGATAGATTCGAGAAAGATCGAATCATGAGGAATCTGATTCTTATGGGCAAACGCTTGGTTCTAGATGACGATTTTCTAGAGCTGTCTATTCAAAAGAAGATATTTTTTCTAGAGATGCTTGTCAATATAATGAAAACTGATTCTCCATCATTAGACTATTGTATGAAGCTTATACGACGTGGTCCAAATGCATTTAAACATCTTATTTATATATTGATTACGACGCATAACAACTATATTGTTTATATTATTTTAATAGTTAGTTTTTAGATACTTATTAATTTTTTTTTAACAAGAAAGTTGCTGATCTAGGATTATTTAATCCTCTCTCTCTCTCTCTCTATAAAGAATAATTTTTTTAAGTTTATATATCAGTTTCATTGTGGTAGTGAGAGCCTTAACACATGACAAAATGTTTCATACATGTCCATTATGTATGTATACACAGGGCAGTTGGTCCTCATGTGAGAATTGCACAATAATTGAGGAGTATGATGAAAAGAGTAGATTATGCAACCCGTGTAAATTGCATAGAGGATATGCTATACAAATTAAAGGTTGTAATTCCTGTCTTGAAGAGGTGTGTGACTGTCATCCTAGAGGTTACCTATGCTCCAATTGTCATTATGAAAAATATAATCAGTGGGAGAATACATATCCTGGTATGATTGGAAAGAACCCCAACCGTGATTTTAGTTTATTGCTACGAGATTGGTATCGTCGCGGTTTTAGATTGTTCTGGGAGGAGGAACCAGGTCAGCGATTCAACTGTTGGAACAACAAGAGAATATGGTTTCTACGTCAAGGTTGTGAAGACACTGGGTCTTTTGATTATAAGCCCACAGATTTCTATTTGGCTGTGATAGAATGTGATTCGACATTTGAGGACACTGTGTGTGAAAGTGCTTCAAATTCGCAAATTGAAACACGTGAATTCTATAGCATGAATGCGAATAGTATCTTTGACTATACAAAGAGGTATGACAAGAGTGAAGTCGCACTCTACTGTAGAAAATGTGACCCTGACATTGCAGTACATCAAGATCAGTACACTGTGAATTCAGATAATCTACCTGCACTAGTTGTTGTCGACAGATACCTAGTAATGGATGAAATCTAAAGAGTAGAAAAGTCGTTTTATCATGTATATATATATTTTTTTTTAATAATAAACAATTTAACATAAATCTTTAGTATATTTTATTCTTATGGAAATAAAATAAATATTAAATAAACTTGTAAATCTTTTCTCCACTAGAAAGTCGGTCAATTGAGTTAAGTCAACGTAGATGTCGAGAAAATGCCTGTATGTGTAGCCACGACATATGAACATGAAAAAAGTTACTGTATGGACGCCGCATTCAATAGTTGCTCAATCCGGTACTATTTGATCATCTTGAACAGTGGTTTTCCCCCTGCTTTCAATAATGCAGCTGCTGTATAAAATGTGGACTTCACGCGATTTAAACATAGGGTAAAACAATACAAGGTTTTTTGCTGGTTGAAGAATATTTATCACAAGACCAGTCTTCAAGGTTGATGGACTGCTATTAACAATGATTAGGATATTGTTGACACTTGGAATTTTTTCAATGAAGTCCGAGGGTATGCAATAGGACTTGTATTGGGACATGTATTGATCCATACTAAATACATAGATTATTTGGTTTGTGTTCATGGTGCTAGGTCTAGTAGAACACTGCCGTCGGGTGTGATTTCCCAATAGGTTTCAAATTGAATCAGTTATAGTAGCGTGATACTCTCAGTCAGATCATCGGCAAATGTAAACTCTACACGTACATTCCCTGTACGTACTATGCTCATATCCTGTGTACCTGACTAGTCTAAAACAATAACCCCATGATTTTTTGAAAACATTGAATCGGTTCTTCCATTTTCAAATAGATCAGAGTCATTATCTAGGAAGTGAATGGTCAAATCGTACAGAGTTCTATAGGATTTTTTTTCAAAAGATAGAGTGTACAGTGGAATACCATTCACTTTGCACACAAGACTAGATAGACCGAAAAAATTAAAATCATGGGGGGATTTAGTCCAGGATCCAACGACGCTGCCACTCTTTACAAAGGCCAAAGCCAATTTTGATGGGATTTCTCCATTGATAAACGCTGAATCACGAGAGCTACGAAAGCCGATGGCAAAGTGACGTTGAGTGGTGATTGTATGGTGGACAAGACGTTTAATATTTGTACCGTTGGCTCTTAGCTTGTCCACTGCCAATGCAAAAGAGCTCATAACTTGTTGTTTTCGGACGCGGAAAATTGACTATGTGATAATGACATTTGCATCGGGTGCTGCAGGAAGTGTTATTCTCAAAATGAAATTCGATGATGCCATCTCTAGCATTATGTCAATCTTGACAGTGGGGGGGTAACCATTGGGATATATTAAATGTCTCATGATTTAATTTTCCAACTAAATGATGCCCCTGGATGACTGCGGTGGTCAACTCACTATCAGTATTACCACCTGTTCAATATTGATAGCCTGATGATCTTCATCTCATCTCCTTGCAAACCTTTGGCGTTATCATCATAAATTGTATGTAGCTTGCAGAGTTTGATAGATTATTGCTAGTGATCACCAATTTTCCATTAATAAATACATTAATTTGTTTGAATAGGTTATGCAGAATACAGTTTTCATAGGAGAGACCATCACCGTCATTAAGAGTTGTATTATCTGTGTTTTTCGTCACCACACGATTTAGATAAATAAACTTTGACTACAAATGAATAAAATAGTGTTCATTGGAAAATATTTGAAAGTCTATATATTCAGAGAGTGGTTGTTGAGTGTAAAATTGTTTTTAGTAGCCATACTTGAGACTGATATCAACATTTTTAGCGTTGAATAGATTCAATGAGGAAGTGATTGGTGGAGATGACTCCCTTTGAGGGAGATAAGTCATCTTAAGAAAAGAAATCATTCTTTTAACTAACAATCTTTTTCTTTTTCTTCTTCTGATTATTGGTATTCGTTGTTTTATTTCTCAAAGTCCTGCTTGATGTCCTTTGCTTCCTGCATGGGTGGAGACTGATGAGTGAATGACGCGAACGCATCCTTTTCAATCCCTACTCATTTTGTCTAGATTTTAATTGGTCACCAACGGCTCTTGGGGAAAATCTAATATGTTTTGTAACATTCTCCTTGAAAGTCGGGCTCTACACACAGACCTGTAGTGTCTAGGCAGCGAAATTTGATTCGGCAGGTACAAGATATTTTTTGGCACGGGGTAGTGCAGAACGAAATAGCTTAACAAACCTGCTACTAAGACCATATCCAGACATTGTAGTACGCCCCTGCTAATAGTCCAATCCAGGGCCTACTTGACTTGGACTCAGAGCAATCAAAATACCAGTCAATATCGGGACAGACTAATTTACTTCTTATATTGTTCATTTTTTTTTTTAGGTGATTTTACCGACTTTATCGTTTTACAAATGATGAAAATGAAATTTAAACAATACTAGTACTTTTTAAATTTACAGTTTATAAAATAAAACAGTTATTAGTGTTAACTGACAGAGTTCAAGATATTAATTGTTTAAGGGACGTTACTGAAAATGGTTTATATTGTAGTGATGAACGTGTTCTAGATTGCTTTTTTGTTTAAGAACTCGAAGGAGTGCAACGTTTGAATTGCCATACCGAGATCTTTCCACGAATGAAGAGTAAAAATATAAACAAGTGTCCGTGGAGAAGCTAGAAGCATAGTTTACATAGATAGCAATGTCGCCACCTTTGACATTACCTGTATGAATAGTACTTTTTTTTAAACCAAGAACCTCACATAAAGTCTCATTGAGGACCAATCTTTAATTCTCATTTTGATTAGTAAAATGAATTTTCATTTGTTCTGTCAACTAATTGAAAGTGAAACCTCCTTTTTTTCGACTTGCAATTTTTTTGTTGATAACTCGACACAGTTCATGCATTGTATTTTGGTCCCTGTATGTCATGTTATCTATAGGGTACTGATTTTATTGATATGGTTAAAGTGCCCACTCAACCTCAGATTAAAACGTATTTTAAATCATATAAAATTGTATGCACCTTATCAGGATGTACTAGTAATTTTGAGGCTGAAAGCGATCAGAGTATATTCATTTTCGACTTCACATTAGACGGTGGGGGAGAGTTTTGTTCAAAAATCAATTGTCGTATTCAAGTCATTGTAGAGAGTATCGTAAACGTTGGACATGAATGTTAAATAGAAATCATTGGTCATTGTCAATATCTTCAACGCCACTCCAAGAATCAAAATCGGAGGTTTATCCGAGACATCGACTAAGTAACTCTTTCCTACCCTCTTTAGTACGTCTTTTTAATATATGTTAGATTAGATAGATTTCACTAGCATTTTTAACTTCTTGAAAGTCAAAGTCATAAAAAACGCCGAAACTCTCTTCATCTTTGATATCTCGCAGGAGATAAGTTATACTTCTAGTTTTTAGGATTATTGACACTTTGAAGAGTTCGGTAGACCATAAGTACGTCTCCTGTTCAAAAACATGAATTGTTTAATTCATTAGAATCTTATCATCCACAAGTAGGTTATTTTTCTTCTTGGTCAGTGATTCATTGGAATATTGTTTTAAGCAAGGTGTCCATTATATTATTATATGAATGATGAATGTCCATTGGCGAAGAATTGGATAACGATTTATGAGGTCGTTGTTTAAAAATCAACATGGTTTTATCCATATCATTAAAAGAATCCGGCGTATTTTTTAATGTAAAATATCTTTAAATTAACAGATGATTATTTCGTAATCAATCGTTTAGCCAATGCGGACATCATAGGAATCTGACAATCATAGAGCAGTTTACTATATTCCTCTACTGCTTTTGCAACATGAAAGTCAACAAATTCACTACCGCGATCCGTTTGAATTTTTTTTATATGAATCCTTTTAGAGAATACTTTCTATGGCCTGAGCAACTTCAACGCCTCTCTTTGATCGCACTGGACGTTCACATGCATAGCAACTAAAAACACTGATTGCAAGTAGAATGTACTTTTACGGGGTCTTGTGATGTCTTTGAAACTCATCTAGAGTCAGGAGATCTGCTTGCATTATATCCAGTGGGTAAAAGTATTCAGTTTTTCGATAGTGATTGGAACGAAGTCTATGATTTCTACTCAGATTGTGACGTGTGTCATTTTTTAGTGAGTCTTGTAATCTATGAGCGTGAACACCCGGGACTTTGGAAAGGGTTTCGAGGGAACTTAAACTCCCCGCCTCGCCAATATTTTCATAAACACCTTTCAGAACTTCAGCCATTTTGAACGTAAACACGTTATGCTTTGCTTGCGAAACGGGGGTTTACGGGCTGCTGCTGATGGTGGCGGAGATGTGTACGTGTGTAGCAGTCGATTTTTACTATCTAACAGCTTTTTTCTATTGTAATCCAAAAGGGTTGTAAAATCTTCTTCTGCTTCAAGTTCATATTTTAATGATGATGATGCACCGTCATTTAATTTTTTTAGAATTTTTATAATTACAATAATACTTTTTGGGAAGTTTAATGCATTTAGAAAGTTGTATAGATGAGTGTCAAATGATAATAGTCCTTTACGATTTGTAACCATTTCATACATTAAATCAAGTAGATTATAGGTCTTGTTCTGAGTTATAATCCTTTCCCCATTGCTTTCAACTCTCAACCCATTGCTCTGAATTGCATCACTTTCCAAGAGATAGGTTAAGAGTCATGTAATTTTTTCAAGCAAATTTATGGGCCTCATCTTTACCAATTTAAAAAAAAATTTATCCAATTCATCAGTTTTGTAGTGCAGTCCAGCAGCAGCAGGTGATTATTGAGAAGATCATCCTTTTTTGGGATCAGCAGCAGCAGTGGGCTGCGGTATATAGTATTTGTCACTTAGATAACGTGACAATATAAGAACCATAAGCTTTTTATCATTCTCAATAGATTTATTTTCGATGACTTTAATCATATTGTTATCAAAGCGTTCAACTGGTCAGAAAGCTAGTTCTATTTGAGTCAATTTATAGGGTTTTGCCATCTAGAGAAAACTTTTTACAAGTCCCGCAATTATTGTCAGTAAAAGTGTGAAAAAGCTACCGCTCGCCTGAAAAAGACATTTCCTTTTAAAATCCTTTCCTTTGTTTCTAGAGTTCAATATACGTACAGTGGAATGATGTTGCTTTTCCTGCTGCTTAACTAGTTCTGATAGTTGAACATTAACCTCAGTCAAATTCATAAAAATGTCATATATTAGATTAATAAACTAGTCTCCGAGACCATGTTTGAGTATTGCCTTTCTAAGCAGAAGTTTTGAAGTGCTTAGAACTGAAAACAAGTGTCTATTTTCATGTAGTGTCCTCAGTGTCATGATAGCGACTAATAGGTCTTTTTAGTGTTCACCGGGAGATATACTGTAATTTCATTGTCGAAAATATCTGTGACTACACGCAGATCCTCGGGTGTATTTTGATTAAGATCCAGCAGGATATAACCGTGGGGTTTATTAGTTGCCTGATTGTATGCTGAGAGGAGAAATTTTGGGTCACCTGGATAGATTTGTTTATTGAGTGTTTTTCGGAATAGAGACTCACGAACAACTCTGTAGATGATTTAGTAGTTACAGTTCAAAGCAATTGGTTGCATACATGTGCTCTGATGAAAGAGATTATTTAAAACCAGAGTAACGGAAATCTGTTCATGATGAGAGCGATCAGTGAAAAATTGCAACATGTTCTGAGACCATTGTTCAATAGATTCAGTCAGATCGTCAATGATCATCCTCGAGTTTGGTTCGGTAATGTTGAAAACATTAAGTTCCCTTATGAACTGTATCTGCATCAATCACATGATACCCGGAATTGTTTTTATTTTATTGTACGACCAATGCCATATACTATAGCAAGAGTAGATTTTTTTCGATTTTTCTGAAAACATTTTATCAAAATTTGTAATTATTTTCGTTAAGAGGGTTGTTTTTCCAGACATTGAGGGCCCACACAGACAAGATCTGAACGATTTTTTAAATTGATACATCTTCCTTTCAACAGTTCACCTGGAAAACTAACTGTAGACCCTACTTGTCTAATGACTAAATAATTTTTTCCCTACGACTTTGTTCTTCAAGAAGAAGACAAATACAAATAATCATATTTTTTCTTTTATTATATGAAAGTAAAAAATTAAAAATAAATTGAAAAAAAAAATACACTTTTTAAAATTTATTAAAAATAGAAAATACAACAACAACATTTACATAGGTACACAAACAGATATAAAACACTTTTTTTTTTGTTTATAGAGAAAAAAAACGTTAAATTAGAGAGAGCACTTGAAAAAAAAATACATTTTTTTTTTAAATTTATTTATAATAAAAAAATACAAAAACAGCATTTAAATGGGTACAGAGAGAGAAAAAACATTTTTTTTTTACAGAGAAAAAAATATTAAATTAGAGATGGCACTTGAAAAAAAAAATCTGCTCTAAGTCCAAAAAAAAAAGATAACTTTGGTGACGGAGCGCCCCCCGCGCTGGCGGCGGCCGCCCCCCCCCCCCCCGGGCCGCGAGCCCCCCCCCCCCACCGCGAGGCCCCCCCCCCCAAAGGTTTTTAGGAAATTATTTACAGGACTTTATTTAAAACGAGAGTTTCACGGAGGGCAATACATTCGGACCGGTCTGAAGTTAAATAGTGTCCAAGGGGGAGGGTGGTCACACCATCTTGAAAAAAATAGACCTTGTCTGAAATGGTCATCAGGTCAATTTTTTATACATTCATATTATAGTTCCTGTAGTTTAATGAAGGAATTGCCGATAATTTGGCCCGTGGAATAGTATTTTCAACAATACAATTCCTCTAAATGTCCGTATTGAAAATCTTGTGCAAATATCGCGTGGGTCTTATTTTGCAAAATTTCTTGATTTCTTCGTCGTATATCTCTATAAAGTAAGCCTTCGGACCTACAAACATACCACGGGAAATCAAGTCACTAACCGGTTCATATTTTAAAAATAAAAGTTGATTGGGCGCCCGACGTTTTACTAGCTCAGGGTAAAGACCAACACTCCAAACGGTTTAGTCCATCCTTGAGCTGATAATTTCACCGTGCGCCAAATCATAAATTAGAGTTGATGCTTTTACTTTGAGCAGAAGAGACTCCAAGTCAATGTAGCAGACATATCCTTGCACCTTTTCCGGCCACTGTACCCTAGCCACATTGCAGTAGAACTCAAACATGAGGTGTTTTTAGATATCTACGAGAGCATTGCCTGCTGCACTATTTTTATTTAGGACACTGTGTCTTTTTTTTCCTAGTCAAAAGTACCATGTCCGGATCACTGATTGTTAAGGTAGTGTAATTGGGGTTGGCAATAATTTGAGCACATTGTTCGGAATCGGTCACAACGTCGCAACGATTCCTATTGCGAACACTCTCACACATTTTGCTGAAAGCCGAATTTAAAATGAGTTTATAAATCTTTTTTTCAGCCTTCGTCTGCGATTCGGAACGTTTGCTGACAAAAGAGTCACCACACGTTTTCAGATAGGGTTTTGCACTAAACTCGGGTGCTTGGTGAACGTTTGTGACTTTGAAACCGTTTTTGCACATACATTTTAATTCTACTTGGTGTACATCTATATTTTTTTTGGCAGAAGGGCAGCAATAAGTTTTTTGTTTTGAAGGCTCCAAATGGAATCTTTCCACATCGACTAAACATCTATTGCAAGGTATCAAAGAGTCCTTAGTTACAGGTATATTGATGCATGTTAAAACAAAATCCTTTAGTGAATCATGAAGCTCAACTGGTATCTCTCCATCTATTTCAAAAAACCATCAAACCGGCCCAGTTTCCTTAACCCTGTCACTGTTTGGGAAATAGGGAGCTTGAGGATCATTGAGCCATTTATAGTCGCTCCTAGATAGTACATAATGACAAATGGCAGAGGTGTAGAGAGAATTCATATCGAGGACAACTGCATTTGATTCTATCCCCGTCTTCTCCCCTGTTGGATCAGTTTCCAAGATACGGTCCCCGGGAAAATCAAAACCCCCCCTCATTGACCTCTCGATGAACAGGGGCTGATCAATGTCAGTGATTAGCCCAATTTTTTCCCCACTAATTTTCAGGATGATGTCTATAACGCTCAGCTTAGATTTAAAAAAGTAGCCCACCGACAGAAGACCACACACATATATTTTATCCGATTATTAGAACATACTTAATACCAATTGAAAATAGAAAATCGACAAAGCCATCGTTAGGTATTCAAGCCCATTTTTAAACCCTCCCTCTTCACAAAATTTTTTAGCACAACTGTATTAATCGGGGATGCAACTACGATCGTGAAGACTGTCGTAAAACGATTCAATTGGAGGAATAGTTTCCTCAGCAACTCTCGACATGGAACCATAATGATCATAAGAATATATGTCCTTGACAGTTAATAACTCATATAAATCATTTGGACATTGTTGCTTGAGAAGGAGGAAACCGTTGCAGTCGTCATCGTTTTTCTGCACATGAATTAATTCGCTCAATGATTTGGGGAAAAAACTGTAGGAATCTAAAAAGCGAATTTTATTCGTGTACTCAACATCGGCATCAACAAATTTCCACATAAATTCCAAAACAAGCAACTGTTCCGCGGATTTAGGTATGATTTTGTACGTAAAGCTGTCTATCACCCATGCATCATCATCCACTGTTCCATTTCTTTGAAGATGTGCCAATGCAGGTAGCACAAACTTCAGATCGTAGTTAGAGTTATGTATAACAACCGGTAGAAAAAGTTTTTGTTTAATTTTTAAATTCCGCAGCTTGTGAGCCCCCCCCCGAAAGTTACTGTGCGCTGTTGAAGTGGAGCCAATAAGGTGATTGTGGTCTTGCATTGCGTCTTTTGGGGCAAGGGCACCCCTACACACCCAGCAAACTGTTCCCTTGTCGAGCACTAATGTAATGGGAGCCGAAACTTTATTTTTAAAATTAATCCCTAGTACTCTTGAACTTGCTCTTTGTGCCGTTATGACCCAGTAACCCACAAACATGTACATACTAAACGCCTCTTAAAGAGTTAAAAAAAAACAGTATCCTATTATTGTTGTGTTGGCGTCGCGACGGGCATGTGCATAGGAACACGCAACTAGTTTGTGTTCCTTGACTATATTTGGTCTTGAAGGGTCTGATATCTCAACCAGTCTTGTTTCATAGTCTAAAGACACTTTATCAAATTGTAAAAGATAATTTGGAAAATTTTAAATTGTAATGTGTCTGCCTTCTATCGGCATTTCTAGACACTGATTTTCATGAAGTTTGAAAGGTTCGAGTTGATATAAGAACATTTGGTCAAATCTCACTTAGGAAAGACACATGGAACACTAGAAATGTTCACCCTTCGTCTTGCCTTGACAGAGGAGCCAACTTATCGCCGTAACGGGGAAAAAATTACCATACAAATTTACATCTTTGGGAGGTTCGTAAATAACCCATACCCAATTTTTAACATTTTCCATCATCGGTGTCCTCACTGAATACAAAATCCCCTTTTTATTTGGTTTTTTCCCCCATCTACAAATTCAGTGTCATACTGGAGAACAACTACCCCCACCCCAAGATTTTCATTTGCTTTTTCGAATATGCTTATTTCTTTAAATGACACCGGATATTTTCCCTCTAAACAATCAAAATTTACTTTAGGGAAATTTTTTCCACCGTTGCGAGCAAGTCTGTAAAGATTTTTCTTTGCTGACTCATTGTTTAATGTCTTATTGGCTGATACTAAAAACACGTATATAAAAAATTGTATCTCTGTGTCAAATGTGAAACTCTGAAATCCTTTGGTAATCAACAAATCTGGGTGACATTGTATTTTTTTACTCCTCCCTCCCCTTAAAATAAAGTTTTTTTTTAAATCTGATGATATTCAGACCAATTAATTCAATGTCTAAAATTGTGGACCCACTCCCCCTCTCGCTAAATGTATCCAAAGTTGAAATTAGTTTATTCAACCAGTTGAAAAAGTTGTCTTCAAATTCGTTTAGACCTGGGTAGAAAGTCTGGTTGCCTGTCGAAAAATGAAAATAAAAATGTCCCCGGATGGCCCATTTTACAAAAACACTTTTTGATTGACTGATGCTTTGAGCCACTCTTGAATCTCACCAGTAGTTATAATGAGCTAACTATTCGCCCGTGGTCGGTCGCACTAGCTAGTGAGATGGTCATCGGGGGCATTGACAATATTGCCGGAGTTGCACAATTGAAGGCGCAAAAATATACTTGCCTTGTTAACCGTGCTGCGATCAGACACGAGATGATAAAAATCTGTCAAGGCCAATTATGTATCACGATTGTCATTTCCCTTCCTAGTCATTTAAGTACTCAATTCACTAATTGGTACTCTCAGATTAAAAATACACCCGGAAGAACTGGTCAATTCTGACTTACTACTACTATTAATTAGACTTGTGGAGGAGGGTGACAGGGGATTTTTAATAACACCACTCCCAGTCTGTTCGATCACTTTGGAGGGATGTGACATGAGGTCCCCTAGTATATATTCTAGGATGTTTGGGGAAAATTGATCAAGCCAGCCTGGATTTTCCTCTGATTGGACTTCATTGTGAGGACCCGGTTCAGACTTACTTGGAGCATAATCTAAATATTCCCGAATGAAAAACTCTGCCCACTCTGGGTCCTCAAGCATGTCAATATCACAAGTTAAGTCCTCCTGGCTGGCCATTTCCCCAAAAACATCATTAAGGAATCCCTCATGCCACTTCATATTATCTAGAATCAGTGTAGGTTCATCCCTGAACTCTGCTGGTGGTGACAGAATTGGTTCTGTAAATATACTTGCATCATCATCACTCAATGGTGCCGCTGGGGGTGCTATATTTTTAATCTGTAGAAAAAAAAAAGTTTTATTTTTTATGTAAAATAATCATTTTTTTTATAGTTAATAAACTTTGTCAATTTCTCATAGTCATTGTCCCACCACCTGAACAATTAAAATAAGAATAAAAAAAAAATAAAATTAATGGTTTTATTCCATTTTTTTTTTTTTTTTTTTAAATAAAAATGCAAAATATGAGTACAATTCGATTGTTTGAGCCTCTTACTTATAAATGTTAATGAAATTTTAACATTGTTCGACTGACGCAGTATGTCGTATGAACACTTGCTCCTCTGCTTCAGTTAAAGGACACGAACCCCATATGTCGGAGGTTGGTGATGCTGTTAATTTCTCAATAATCCGTATTTTCCTCTGTCTTTTGCCAATGGATTTTTTCGACCTGGGCTAAATAAATTCTTGTAAGAGATAATACCTTTTTTCTCCATCCAAATTAACAATTAAAATGTTGCATGTTCCTTTTGAGAGCCCCCCTCCCCCAAACCCCTCCCGGGGAGACCCCTTGGGCCCCGGGAGCTTCCGTCGATGGCGGCGGTTCGAAACACTTTCCGAGGTGGAGGGGTATCGGATTTCACAACACTGTTCAAATAGAACAGTCTCATTCTTTTCTTGAACCTTTCAAAAACGAAAATAATTGCCTGAGTTGTGAAACCCATAATTGGAGATTACTAAAACCTTCTTCCTGTCACAGGAAACTCATTTACAATTCAATTCGATGGGGACCATTTTACAAACTTAAGTGTCTTGTATCTTACTCATCTAATGGTATTGGTGACTGTCCAATTGTGAAATACCAAATTGTTTTTTTGTTTAAATGTACATATTTCCTAATAATGTTTCTGTTGTTTTATTTACAAGGGAATTTTTTTATATAAATGAATGATAAGCACTCCATAAATATCATTAATTTGGTTAATGAAAGAAAATTAAATAGCATGGAGACAAATTTTTAAGATTTTACTCATCAAAAGCTTTGCGCCTGAGAAAATTTTGTCTTATTTTTGAAAATAGGGATAGAAAAAAAAAATTATGTACATACTTACAAATTCTTACTGGACTTCTATATCTGAGCTCCTTTGCAAAACTTGAAGGGGGTCGAGCTCATCCCTTTTCAACTTCCTTACAGTTGCCATGGAGCTAACGCGGGGGTCAGAGGGCTCTGTCACTACAAGTTGGGTGCTCGATGCATGATCTCGATCGTGTGTAATTTGTCTAGCGAATTTTACAGCAGACGCCCGGGCTGTATTTTTTAACGACGTGTAGTATTACTTTACTTTCTTCTCAAAAGGTTGATTATCGTATGTCTAGTACACAAATAAAAAAAAAGACAAAAATTTAGAATTTAGCAAACTCACATTTTGGGTTTTCTGGAACCACATTAATTGTGTGTTAGTCATATAAATTCTCTTAAAAAACATCTTGATATAAAAATCAGGGGTTTCCATAGTGTGATGGAGGACCTTTTATAAACTGCTCCTCCCTCCCCCCTAGGTCCATGCTTCCGTGACTGAATTTGTAGATTCAAACTTAAAAAGCAGTATTTGCGGTCCTTAATACTCAATATGGAGAAGAATTGCATGTGAAAGTCAAGTAATTACTTATAGCTAAGCTAACAATTATATTTATTAAATAGTTTTATAAGGAAACAAATTTTATTTTTGAGGAAATGGCGGGGGGGTTTGAATGCATTAAATTTCAGGAATAGATACTTCAATGCAGAAGGGCCATGAAATATTTTCAAAAAAAACATCCATAAAAAAAAAACCACTGATCGTTATAAAAAAAAAATCACACTGTAATAAAAAAGAAGCTTTTGTAACAATTAATAAATTAAAAGAATCAAAATTTTATTCTAAACCCAATTTACCGATCGAAAGCTAAGCACTTTTTTAAAAAAACATCCATAAAACGCCCACTTATCTTGATAAAAATCACACCGTAATTGAAGCGGGGCCTGGATGTTTTTACAAAAAATTACCTAAAAAAAAAAACCACTGATATTGATAAAAAGGAAGCTTTTGTAAAAATTAATACATTTTTAAAAGATGTAATCAAAAATTATAAGTAAAGAATTTATTCATTAAATTAATGACAAGACAATTTTTTTTTTTTGCAGACTGGCCTGGAAGTATTTTCGAAAACACCCCTAAAAAAAAGGTTATTGATCTTGATAAAAATGAAGCTTTTGTAACAATCAATACATTAAAAAATCAACATTTTATTCTAATCCCAAATTACCGATTGAAAGCTGAGCACTTTTTTCAAAAAACATCTAAAAGACCCATTGATCTCGATAAAAAAAAAATCACACCGTAAATTTCAACCTATAAGAGAATTAGAGTTTTTTTCAGCTCCTAAAAACAACAGGCTTCTAAGTGCCCTTAGTTCTAGCGTAAGGAAAGAATTTCTTCCTTAACTTAATGACAATTTCTTTTTAATATAATAATGAGAATAATTTTTACTCACCAAAAATTGCATAGAATTATCCATTTTTCTATGTAAATGCTTTTTACAAAAAATGCCTGTAATCTCGAATATAAACTATTCAAAACTGATTGAGAATCAAATATGAAAGTTGAATATATACAAAAAATAATTGCATAACAACGAAACAAGACGTGCTGGTTTGGCTTTATCACCAAAAAGACATTGAACTTTGAAATTGTGTCATTCCCCTGGCAAAGAGTGTGATGCTCCTGTAGAATAGGACTACCAGAAGAAACGGAAGGAACGTAAAGTCGTAGAAGTATAAGGCTATGTGGGAGGATACTCACTCTCTTTGAAAGGGTGTAATGACCTGTAGAATAGGACTACCAGAAAAAACCCTGTTTGGTACGGGGGCGTTGTAGAATAACATGATATTTCCTATACGTCTCTTAGAATAACATAGTATTTCCTATATGTCTTTTAGAATAACATGGTATTTGCTATAGGTCTGGTAGAATAACATGGTATTTGCTATATGTCTTGTAGAATAACATGGTATTTGCTATATGTCTGGTAGAATAACATGGTATTTTCTATATGTCTGGTAGAATAACATGGTATTTGATATATGTCTTGTAGAATAACATGGTATTTGCTATATGTCTTGTAGAATAACATGGTATTTTCTATATGTATTCTAGAAATAGTACCTTACATTCTACTACCATCCCTTTGAATTTCCAATCGAATGAGCCTTTTTTGAAGTTTCTATGACAAAGCCTTCTATAAAAACCTTATATGCCCCCAGGGCATAACTTAAAACCCGTTCCTTGAGGGTTCTGGGGGAGTATCCTCTTCAAAAATATGTGTTCTATCTGAAAATCAATAACGCTGAACCTAATGGCTATCTCAAAATTTTTAGTGGATGTGTTTGGGGGAATGATGGGCGTGGGGGGGGGGCTAGTTGCCCTCCAAGCACTTTCGACTATTAAAAAAGGCAGTGTCCCTTTTATATTTCAATTGAATAAGCTTGTTTTGAAGATTAGACAACAAAGTCTTCTATAAAAACCTTATATGCCCTCTGGGCATAGCTTAAAACCCTACCCCTGAGGGTTGTGGGGGAGCATCCTCCTCAAAAATATATTTTCTATCTGGAAATCAACTACGCTGAACAAAATGGCTATCTCAAAATTTTGATTCGATGTCTTTGGGGGAATGATGGGCGTGGGGGGGAGGCTAGTTGCCCTCCAATCATTTTCGACTATTAAAAAGGGAACTAGAACTCTGGATTTCCAATCGAATGGGCCTCCTTTGAAGCTTCTGCGACATGCCATTCCGTATGAAGTGCCTCTGGAAAAAAAATTTAATAAAACATTGGAGCCGTATGGCCTTTACTATAGGCAACGCTACAGCGTTGCCTCTGATGAGGAGTTCTTAGAAGAAGGCCCAATAGTTTTGGCTGCGCAAAACATTCCAGTTGGTGGCCCTGTTTTTACTAATCTTATTGCTAAACTAAAAACAATTATATGCCCCCGGGCATATAATTCTATTCTATAAAACCTTATTCCCTTAAACCCATTCTATAAAAACCTTATATGCCCCAAGGCTTAACTTAAAACCCTTGCCCTGAGGGTTATAGGGGCTTATCGTTCTCAAAATTGTATTTTCTATCGGGATATCGAATCGGCTGACCTAACTTGCAATCGGAAAAGTTTGAGGGGATGTTTTGGGGGGAAGGGTTAGCGTGGGGGGAGGGGGGCTAGTTACCCTCCAATTTCTTTCAATAATTAAAATTGGCACTATCTCATTGAAGTTCCAATCGAAGGAGCCTTTTTTGAAGTTTCTACGACAACGCCTTCTATAAAAACCTTATATGCCCCCAGGGCAGAACTTAAAACCCTTGCCCTGGGGGTTTTGGGGGATTGTCCTCCTCAAAAACATATTTTCTATCTGGAAATCAACCAAGCTGAATAAAATGGCTATTTCAAAATTTTGATTTGATGTGTTTTGGGGAATGATGGGCGTGGGGGGGCTCGTTGCCCTCCAATCACTTTCGACTATTAAAAAGGGCACTAGCTTTTTGAATTTCCAATCGAATGAGCCTTTTTTGAAGTTTCTATGACAAGCCTTCTATAAAAACCTTATATGGCTTAACAGGGCTTAACTTAAAACCCTTGCCCTGAGGGTTGTGGGGGATTGTCCTCCTCAAAAATATATTCTCTATCTGGAAATCAACTATGCCGAACGAAATGGCTTTCTCAAAATTTTGATTGGATGTGTTTGGGGAAATTATGGGCGTGGGGGGCTATTTAACTCCAATCACTTTCGGCTATTAAAAAGGGCACTATCCCTTTAATTTCCAATCGAATGAGCCTGTTTTGAAATTTCTACGACAAAGCCTTCTATTAAAACCTTATATGCCCTCAGGGCGTAACTTAAAACCCTTGCCCTGAGGGTTTTGGGGGAGTGTCCTCCTCAAAAAATATTTTGTATCTGGAAATCAACTACGCTGAACGAAATGGCTATCTCAAAATTTTGATGGGATGTGTTTGGGGGAATAATGGGTGGGGGGCTAGTTGCCCTCCAATCACTTTCGACTATTAAAAAGGGCACTAGCTTTTTGAATTTCCAATCGAATGAGCCTTTTTTGAAGTCTTTTTTGAAGTCTTCTATAAAAACCTTATATGCCCCCAGGGTATAACTTAAAACCCTTGCCCTGAGGGTTGTGGGGGAGTGTCCTCCTCAAAAATATATTTTCTATCTGGAAATCAACTACGCTAAACAAAATGACTATCTCAAAATTTTGATTGGATGTGTTTAAGGAAATGATGGGCGGGGGGGGGGGCTATTTTTACTCCAATCACTTTCGACTATGAAAAAGGGCACTAGCCCTTTAATTTCCAATCTGGAAATCAACTACGCTGAACGAAATGGCTATCTCAAAATTTTGATTGGATGTGTTTGGGGGAATGATGGGCGTGAGGGGGGCTAGTTGCCCTCCAATCACTTTCCACTATTAAAGAGGGCACTAGCATTTTGAATTTCCAATCGAATGAGCCTTTTTTGAACTTTCTATGACAAGCCTTCTATAAAAATCTTATATACCCCCAGGGTATAACTTAAAACCCTTGCCCTGAGGGTTGTGGGGGAGTGTCCTCCTCAAAAATGTAATTTCTATGTGGAATCAACTACGCTAAACAAAATGGCTATCTCAAAATTTTGATTGGATGTGTTTGGGGAAATGGTGGGCGTGGGGGGGGGGCTATTTGTACTCCAATCACTTTCGACTATGAAAAAGGGCACTAGCCCTTTAATTTCCAATCGAATGAGCCTGTTTTGAAGTTTCTACGACAACACCTTCTATAAAAACCTTATATCCCCCATGCCATAACTTAAAACCCTTGCCCTGGGGGTTGTGGGGGAGTTTCCTCCTCAAAAATATATTTTCTATCTGGAAATTTACTACGCTGAACAAAATGGCTATCTCAAAATTTTGATTGAATGTGTTTTGGGGAATAATAGTGGGGGGGGGGCTAGTTGCACTCCAATCACTTTCGACTATTAAAAAGGGCACTAGCCCTTTAATTTCCAATCGATTGAGCCTGTTTTGAAGTTTTTACGACAACGCCTTCTATAAAAACCTTATATCCCCCAGGCCATAACTTAAAACCCTTGCCCTGGGGGTTGTGGGGGAGTTTCCTCCTCAAAAATATATATTTTCTATCTGGAAATCAACTATGCTGAACAAATTGGCTATCTCAAAATTTTCATGGGATGTGTTGGGAGAAATGATGGGCGTGGGGGGAGGGGGGCTAGTTACACTCCAATCACTTTTAACTATTAAAAAGGGCACTATCCCTTTAATTTCCAATCAAATGAGCCTGTTTTGAAGTTTTAAGACAACACCTTCTATAAAAATCTTATATGGCCCCAGGGCATATTTTAAAACCCTTGCCCTGAACGCTCGGGGGAAGTGTCCTCCTCAAAAATGTATTTTCTCCCTAAAAATCAATTACGTTGAACAACATAGTTCTCACAAAATTATTATTGGATGTGTTTTGAGAAACGATGGGCGTGGGGGGCTAGTTGCCCTCCAACCACTTTCGACTATTAAAAAGGGCACTATCCCTTTAATTTCCAATCGAATGAGCCTGTTTTGAAATTTCTACGACAAAGCCTTCTATTAAAACCTTATATGCCCTCAGGGCGTAACTTAAAACCCTTGCCCTGAGGGTTTTGGGGGAGTGTCCTCCTCAAAAAAATATTTTCTATCTGGAAATCAACTCTGCCGAACGAAATGGCTATCTCCAAATTTTAATTGGATGTGTTGGGGGGAATACGGGGCGTGGGGGGGGGCTAGTTGCCCTCCAATCACTTTCGACTATTAAAAAGGGCACTAGCTTTTTGAATTTCCAATCGAATGAGCCTTTTTTGAACTTTCTATGACAAGCCTTCTATAAAAACCTTATTTGCCCCCAGGGTATAACTTAAAACCCTTGCCCTGAGGGCTGTGGGGGAGGGTCCCCCTCAAAAACATATTTTCTATCTGGAAATCGAACTACGCTGAACAAAATGGCTATCTGAAAATTTTGTTGGGATGTCTTTGGGGGAATGAGGGGCGTGGGGGGGGGCTAGTTTCTCTCAAAAGACTTTCGACTATTAAAAAGGGCACAAGCTTTTTGAATTTCCAATCGATAGAACCTGTTCTGAAGTTTCTACGACAACGCCTTCTATAAAAACCTTATATGCCCCCAGAGTATAACTTAAAACCCTTGCCCTGAGGGTTGTGGGGGAGTGTCCTCCTCAAAAATATATTTTTTATCTGGAAATCAACTACGCTGAACAAAATGGATATCTCAAAATTTTGATTATATGTTTTTTCAGGAATGATGGGCGTGGGGATGGGCTAGTTTCCCTCCAATCATTTTCAACAATTAAAAAGGACACTACAACTCTTGATTTCCAATCGAATGAGCCCCCTTCGAAGTTTCTACGACGACCCCTTCCGTATGAAGTGCCTCTGGGAAAAAAAATAAATAATAAAACATTGGAGCCGTATGGCCTTTACTATAGGCAACGCTACATCGTTGCCTCTGATACGGTCAGTCAGCCGGGTACCCAGAACAATCCTTAAGCAATTTCTCTGGAAAACATCTAGCAAATCTTTATCTGCTTTTCGGAGCGCCCATGCTTCAGAGCCATATTTGACCACTGTCATCACTGTAGCTTCTAATATTCTAATCTTTGTTTGCAGACTTATCTTCCTATTCTTCCAAACTTTTTTTAATTGTGAAAAAACACCCTGAGCCTTGGCTATTCTACTTTTAACATCTTCACTGCTCCCACTATCTTTACTAATAATGCTACCAAGGTAAGTGAAGCTGCCCACCTGATCAATTTTTCATTGCCCAACGTCACCTTTTCATCTTCACTTATTCCTAGCCCTAGTGACTTAGTCTTCCTAACATTAATTTGCAAACCAAATCTAGCACCCTGAACTCGCAAAAAACTCTAAAACTTCATTCACTTTGATCACACTTTCATCTAGGATGCTTAAATCATCAGCATAATCCAAGTCCAGAAGACTTTTTCCTCCCCATTTGATTCCGTGGTCTCCCATTGCCTTTCCTGTGCTCCTTAAAACAAAGTCCATCAAAATAGTCCATATAAAGAGGGTTAGAACACAATCCTGCTTAACTCCATATTTAATACAAAACCAGCTGCTAACCTCATTTACTACCTTAACCACAGCAGTGTTATTCTCGTACACAACACTAATCACTTTAGTGTATTTGTCTGGTATACCATACAAGGATAAAACCTTTACTAAAGCTGTTCAATCAACAGAATCGCACGCTTGCTCATAACCTATAAAATGAGGACCAAAGGTGTTTGAAAATTCAGGCACTTCTCAATTATTAGCCTAAGAGAGAAATTTTGGTCGACACATCCTCTACCTTTTCTAAAACCGCACTGTTCTTCTCTTAAAACTTTGTCTATGGCATCTCTCAGTCTAAAAGTATCATATTACTAAGTAATTTACTACCTACAGAGACCAGACTATTGCCTCGATAATTACCACACTCACTTTTATCACCTTTCTTATAAAGTGGCTGAAATAAGGTTTTCCTAAAATCGTTAGGTACTTCCCCTTTTTCAAAAATTGTATTCATCATCTTCAGTAACTTATTTCTATCCTCAGAGCCACCATATCTCATAAACTTTTTCATTTTCCTCTATATCTTTTCCTGCAACTCTATTTCGGTTAAGCAAATTCTCAAAATGTTCGGCCCATCTCTCTTTAGTTTTTTCCTTAGCACTAATTGTGGCCCCATTCCTATCTATAACTTGACCAAGTCCGGATTGACTATTCCCTCTAAATTTGTTAACATGCCAGTAAAATATATTACTATTATGCCGTCTAGCTGCATCTTCCAGATCATCCGCAATTTTATCCATGGCCTCCACTTCACTCCTCCTTAGTTCATATTTTAATGCTTTCTCCACTTTCTTTACATTCCTTTTGTTTTCATATAATCTATCACTCAGATAATTCTTGTACAAGTCCTTTCTCCTTTCTATTTAACATAAAGCTTTTTCACTAATATTCATAGCTGCAGATCTAGCTTTCTTCCCTAATACACCTTCAGCAACTTCACACATTATTTTTCTAAAATTATTCCAATCATCTTCCACATTATCAAATTTTAAACTCTCATGTTTAGTATTCAACTGTTCCTGGAAAATTTCTCTCAAATTCTCATCCTAGAGTCTACCAACATCATAACTTCCCGGGAGGTAGTTACTCTTCCGATATTTCAGTTTTAAATTAACCCTTGACACTACTAGATGGTGATCTTTACTTTTAAAATCAATAACGACACTCCTATATACCCTAGTATCGTGTATTGATCCTGCCAGTCTTCGGTTTACGATAACATAATCAATAAGGTTTGCTGTATCACGTGAATACCATCTTAACTTATGAGCCATTTTATGACTAAAATACCGTATTGGTTATAACTAGATTGTTATACCTACAAAATTGCAAAAGTCTGTATCCATTACTGCATTCTTTTCCTATACCAAATTTACCTAGGCTAGGATACCATCTATCCCTATTTCTACCAATCTGGGCGTTAAAATCTCTCAGTAATAACATCATATTTCTACCTGGGAACCTGTCAATTTGCTCCTGTAACTGTAAGTAAAATTCATCTGAGTCACTAGTATCTTCGTCAGTCGGTTCTACAGGGGCGTATACTACTATAACTGATACCCTGAACTTTTTAGTCATAAAATGAGCAATAAGTATTCTATTATTAATACCTTCATAGCCTAAAAGTAACTTAGTAGCTTCCTTATTCATCATGAGCCCTACTCCCTGTCTATGTACCCCATCCTTCCTGCCTGAGTAAACAAATTCTATATCACCTAATTTCAGGCTTCCTACCCCTGGGATATGAGTTTCTGAAACTCCTAATAACTCCAGTTCCCAATCATCTGAATTCGTCACTTAAACTGTCGATACGATAGTTATTTTTTAACGTCGGAACATTCCAAGTTCCAATTTTCATGTTCTTTAAATCATTGAAATTATTTTCGTCTCAGGAAAAGTAATGATCCCGGATACCAGTGCAGGGGCAGGATCACATATCTTCTCAAGTCTACACCGAAGTGCTTAAGCTGGCTTAGAACCGGACAGCAAGAAGTCCCCGGGATCTCCATGAATGGAGGCTTTGTGCAATCCTGGGCCCATGAAAACATGGTTTTCAGCACTTGGCGATGCTCTTCTATCGACAAGAGTCGAAATCCTGTACAGACAGTCTCAAGCCTATTACCGCCAACTCATTATATATTCATGCCTACAAATATTAAGCTACTACGGGGAGGCAGCCCATAATAGATCAATTAGCTAGGAAGAGGTTTTTCAGCCAGAAGACGCCCGTCAAAACATACCAAGGCCAGAAGAATTGTCCATTAGTCAGAATACCGTGCGAATGCTATATCGTTTACTAGGCTATAATTTCCTCGAGGGGCACCACTCCACAAGTTGAAGGGCAAAGGGGGCTTGGGAGGGCTAGTTGCCCTCCAATCTCTTTAGACTCTCAAAAACTGAACTAGAACTTTCAATTTCCTATCAAATGAACCCGCTCTGAATTTTTTATGAGCATTCCCTCCGGAGAAACCATATATTACCCCAGGGTATAACTTACAACGCCTGGCCTCGGGCCCTGGGGGGGGGGCTGTGTCGACCCCGGAGTTTTCTTTGTATTGTCTTTGAACTATTTTTAAAAAAAGACTATCTCAAAGTTCTTATTGGATGGGTTTGAGGAAAAAGGGTGTGGAAAAGGGGGTTAGGTGCCCTCCAATCTCTTTTGCCCCCGGATCTCTTTTGACTATTAAAAAGTGAGCTCGAATTTTCAATTTCCAATCAAATGAGCCTCTCTGAAGTTTATACGAGCATGCCTTTCATAAAAAACCATATTTGCCCCAAGGGCATAACTTATAACGCTTGCCCCGGGCCCTGGGGGACTGTGTCGAAACCGGAGTTTTGTTATATGATCTTCGACGCATTTGTCGCAAAATTTTTGTCGGACGCATTTGGGAAGAAGGGCGGAGGGGAGAGAGGGGCTGGTTACCCTCCGATATCTTTTGACGCTTAAAAAGCATAGTGGAACTTTGAATGTCCAATCAGAGGAGCCCCCTCTGAAGTTCAAACGAATATTCCTTCCATAAGAACCATGTATGCCCTCAGGGCATAACGTGTAACCCTTTCCTTGAAGACTGTGGGGGGAGCGTCCCGCTCAAAGATATAATTTCCAGAACATTCAACTACGTTGAACAAAATGGCTATCTCAAAATTTTGATTTGATGTGTTTGGGGAAATGGGCGTGGAAGGGGTGTTAGTTGCCTCCCAATCACTTTTGACTATTAAAAAGGGCACTAGCCATTTAATTTTTCAATTGATTTAGCCCCTTTTGAAGTGTCTACGACAATCCTTTCTATATAAACCTCATATACCCCCAGGGCATAACTTACCGCCCTTGCTCTGAGGGGTGTGGGGACGGGAGGTTGTCATCCTCAAAGACCTAATATCCAGGATTTTCAACTACGTTGAACAAAATGGTTATCTCAAAGATTGTGATTGGATGTGTTAGTTGGTTAGACCTATATGGCCTTTGAACTATTTAAAAAGAATTGCTATCTCAAAGTTATTATCAGATGGGTTAGAGGAAAAAAGAATTTGGAGGAGGGGGGGCTAGGTGCCCTCCAATCTCTTTTGACTCTTAAAATGTGAACTATCCCTTTGAATTTCCAATCGAATGAGTCCTTTTTGAAGTTTCTACGACAAAGCTTTCTATTAAAAACCTTATATACCCCCAGGGCATAACTTACAATCGACGCCCTGACGGCTGTGGGGGGAGTTTCCTCCTCAAAAACATTATTTCTATCCAGAAATCAACTACGTAGAACAAAATAGCTATCTCAAAATTTTGATTGGATGTCTTTGGGGAAATCGTGGGCGAGGAAGGGGTGTTAGTTGCCTTCCAATCACTTTTGACCCTTAAACAAGGCACTAGAACTCTCTATTTTCAATCGAATGAGCCCCCTTTGAAGTTTATACGATGACTCCTTCCATATGAAGTGCCTCTGGAAAAAAAATAAATAATAATAAAACATTGGAACCGTATGGCCTTTACTATAGGGAACGATATAGTGCCTCTGATACTACCATGGTAAGTATGTAGTAAAGTAAGTTTAGATTGGTGTTACTCTGACCTTTGTAGGGGTATGAGTACAGTCCTTAGGTGATTAAACTCGAGTAACATGCCCTTTGGTTTGGCCTTATTATGTATCTGAAGGGTACCTACTGTTATAGTTCAGAAGCTTAAGTAATGTTGTAGAAAGGTTTGGTACAATATAATACTTTTATTTATGCAACACACAACGATACTGGGTCTGGCTATAAATATGTCACTGGAACTAACTGTCCCACAGAATAAACAAATACAATAATACTCTAATAAAAATTACACGACATTTAAACAATTATGATTTTCCAAGGTATTCACAAAATAAATAGACCAGAGGTCAGTCCGGCATTAGATCAGTACAGGGATACCCGATCCCATAAAATGTAACTTATATACCAATAGTCAGACACGTTAAATCCTGCCAATTGACGCACATAGGAGGGAAACTGGTTATTATTCAATTTCCTTTCCAAGACTCTCATAAACGATGTTTTCTTTTATCGTAGTAAAAAGCGGTATTTCAAAACTTAAAAATTTGTTTTTTTTTGTGTTATCAATATTTTATTTCATATTCAATTATTTCTGTTTAATTGGACAGGTTACCTCAGCACTCTCAGCTTTAACAAGAATTGTCCAAAGCTCTTCCCATTTTACTCTATAGAAATTTAACTTTTGAACACTTTAAAACATGCTTACAATGGTATTCTTGTTTAATGGTTCATTCTACTTTTACCTCAATTTGCTTATTGAGGGTTATTTCATGGAAAATATAGCCTGAAATTTCTGCCTGATCTTTATGACTAACAATTGGGTTTGTCTAATCTGGTGTTTCTTCTTTCTTTTTTTAATATTTTTTGTCTTGAACATGTTTGTACATTGACGATAAACTGCTCTTTCCACACTCTTTCTAAATCGCATCTTGTTTCTTTTTTTATGACCCACAATGGCCTAAGCATGTAAGTTAGCGTCTTTACTTAATTTAGATTTATAGTTGTATTAAAAACTATTTGATTGCTTTGAGTTTCAATTTAATTTCCACTAATAATTAATTTATTTGGGTAACGTGGTTGATTTAATATTTATCTTCTCGATTTAGGAATGCCTTGGATAAACTATACATAACAATTTTGGTTTTAAACTTCCACATATTTCTTTTCAATACAAAATTTTTCAAATATTCTTTCAATAATTTAAAACCATTTTGGCTACATGTAGCATTTTTCTTATATTTTCTAGGCCTAATTTAAGTTCTGAGTTTATCTCACTTGATGATGAGTCAGTAGAAAAATTCTTTAATACTGCATACAATTCATTCGTTCTTACATTTTTCAAGCGCTTATATTCTGATTCTTTTTTTCTTTTTTTAAGTTCTGGATGGTTCTGTTATGAAATGAAAACCCATTTACAAATAACGATAAACTTTACTTTTACGATTAATAACAACAGATAAATTTTATCATTTTATAAACAACAGTTACTTAAGTGTTATATATATATATATATATATATATATATATATATATATATATATATATATATATATATATATATATATATATATATATATATATATATATATATATATATATATATATATATATATATATATATATATATATATATATATATATATATATATATATATATATATATATATATATATATATATATATATATATATATATATATATATATATATATATATATATATATATTCACTATAAAAACATATATATATATATAAAAAAATATATATATATATATATTCACATATAAAAGTTCTAGGGCCGGTGATGAAAAAGTTGCTACTTTTTCATCACCGGCCCTAATTTACCATCCGTCGTCACCTTTGCTCAAATTCTTCTGAATAAAGTACAGGAATGGTCTCTCGTTAACTGCATGACCATTAACAGCAAGAAAAGTCAGGTTGTATAATTTCGGACCCCTTACAAAAAAAATGAAGCTCAGCAAGCACTTGGCCTAAAATATTCCATCAATCTCCTCCCGCAGGTCGAAGTTACCAAGTTTCTTGGTGTCCACATAGACTCCTCCCTGTCAATTGCAACTCATGTATCCTGCATCAGAGCCATAATTTTGCGACAGGTAAGTATAATTAATCGTTTGAATAATTTTCTTCCCCCTGATATCCTTGTCACCCTTTATTGCTCTTTTATTTAGCCATATATCTCATAGTGCGGATCTGATTGGGGCAACACTTATCCTTCAGTTACCAATAAATTAAAAACTGCCCGAAACCGTGCCATCAAAGCAGTTTTTCGGCTGCCCCGACTATATCCCACTCAGGACTTGTTCTCCGATTTTGGTATTATTCCTTTTGAACAAATTATTCAAAAATTAAAATTATCCCTTGCATACTCCGCTTACCATAAAAACCTTCCTCCCCAATTATTATCTTATTTTAATTGCAATAATTCTGAAGGCCTATATCTCCGTTCAACCAACTGTTCCTTTAGTGTCCCTAAGTGTGTCTCTAGCTGCGCCCAGCGATCTCCCATTTATAAATCTATACTTCAATGGAATATAATACCCCCTAGTATCGAGCTATTCATAATTTTTCGAACGCTGTATAATTATGTTACTAATCTGTGATATAATAAATTTAAAAATTTTTAATAAATTTTCCTTAATTTCCCTGGGTGTTCTCTTTTTTTTCTGTATTTTCTTTTTTTTTCTCTCTTGTTCATGTTACATTTTTTGTTGTTATGTTACTCACAAATTTCTAGTAACGTATAAAGATGCGGATTTTTTTTATTTTTAATATTGTTTTTATTTAAATAAATTGAATTGAATAAATTGAATTGAATTAAATGGGAAAATAAAAATCGAGGGAGGAACGATGGCTCAAGTCTTAGCGACGTCAGATATAAGGAGGGTAACAACAAAACAATTGAATCTATAATAAGAGGATACACCATCTAGGAGTATCCCTCAATTTTCGTGGAAAATCAAATCATTAAAATTAAGAAAGGCATCGCATATTTAAAATTATCAAATCTAAGAAGGGAAAAGGTAAAGCTAAACGAAGAAACATTAGGATCGCCAGAAAAGATTTCAAATACAGAGATGAAATCACTAAGCTGTCCAGAATTAAGCATAAATTTTACAAGCCTAGAACATATTTCGCTGAAACCACCACCGCATGAAGACTACGGAATGACAAAAACTGATATTTTAAAATAGTTTAAATTATAAAATTTACCAGAAAATATTAAAATCCAGGTGAAAAATATCTTATGGGACTATAAGTGAACTTTTGCAAGACACAAAGCTGATTGTGGCTTAACCCACCTGATTACACAAAAATTACCAACGCAAGGCCCTCCCATTACAAAATCCCCATATAAGACCCCTTATCATTTAAGATCACGGCTAGATGACCAAATCAAAGAAATGGAAGAACAGGGGGCTATTAAAGAAGGGTTTATCGAGTGGTGTTTTCCAATAGTAATAGTCAGGAAGAAAGACAATACATGGAGGTTATGCATAGACTCTAGGGTGCTAAATGAAGTCATGGTAAAAGATGTTATGAAATTACCACGAATAGATACGATCTTAGATTTGCTTGGAGGATCCAAATACTACACTAGTTTTGACCTGTTAGCAGGATATTGACAAATAGTCTTAGACCCAAAAACAAAGCATAAGGCAACAGTAATTTTGGAAGATGGAAGAACGTTCAGATTTGAGCACATGCCTTTCGGCTTATCATTTAGCCCAAACTGCTTTAGCAGACTAATGAATTTAGCATTAAAAGACGATGAACAAGGAAAAAGCACAGGATTATATACAAAAAGAAAAAGGGATACATTAGCTAATATAGATGATATAATATTATTTACTGAAGATCTGGACGACCATTTAAGTGGGCGTAGAAGAATACTAGGAAAATTCGAAAAAGCAGTGTTAAAACTAAAACCAGAAAAGCTAAAAATTGTGGTACCAAAAACAATCCTTCTCGGACATTTGATAAATCAATATACTATTTCACCAAATCCGGAAAAAGTTACAGTGATAGAGCAATTAAAACCACGAAAAGATCAGAAAAGTTGTAGATCAGAATGCGGATTACTGGCAATAGCTCAGCCTTTGACTTAGCCTGTGAAATCTTTTAAAAAGATCAGGCGAATTCGAATGTCCAACAGACGCTAAAGAAGCACTATTTGTACTAAAAACGGAATTGTTGAAAGCTCAGGTGCTAATTTTGCCAGATTTGTCCCTAGAATTCTGTTTGCAATTGGATGCATCCACCTACGGAATTGGAGCAGTATCACTGAACATAAATTATGAGGGGGAGGAATTAATAGTTCCACACACCAGCGACTCTCTAACAGAGGCAAAAAGATAAATATTCAACGGTTGAAAGAGAATGCTTGGCGGTTGTAGTTTTCACCGAATATTTTAGTCAATTTTTTCTTGCAAAAAATTTTATAGCCCACGCAGATCAAAAATCGCTAATTTGAGTATAGTCCTTCTAATGAATTTGCGAGGCCCCCGTACCAAACAGGTTTTTCTGGTAGGTAAACATGTCATTACACTCTTTGTCAAGAGGATTTACGCAATTTCAAAGTTCAGTGCCTTTTTTTTAGTGGTAAACCAAAACTGATGTCTCTTTTTAGTTGCCAATTATTTTTTGTATATATTCAGGTTTCATATTAGATTCTCCATCAGTTTTGAATATTTTTATTCGAGATAGCACAACAATTATTTTTTGTAAAAAAAATTTACATAGAAAAAATAGATAGTTCTAAGCAATTTCTGGTGAGCAAAAATATTCTCATTATTATATTAAAAAGAATCGATCGGTAATTTGGGGTTATATTAAAATGTTGATTTTATTTTTATGTATTAATTGTTACAAAAGCTTCCTTTTTTGAGTTTCTGTTTTTTACTTACTTATATCTCGTTATCATGTTCTGATGGAAAATGTATTTCAGTGATATTTTAGATCATAGTAGGCTAATGATGCTTTTCGTCTTTAGAAGAAGAATCAAAAACAATTTAGGATCTATGCTGCTTACGGGGATTGACTGAGCCATGTTAATTAACTTTTCCACTTCTTAAATTTCTATTTATGTCTACATTTGATTGAAATCTGATAGTTTAAAGAGAAAAAAAGGCTGTTATACCAAAGAGTTTTAATAATTTCTGACTAAATTGACTTTGAGTTTCACAAAAAATGGTCATAACCGCATGATTAGTAACAATTTTACGCTTGAGTATATAAAAAGGAAGCCCGTTGAAGGAAGTGTCAGTGACTGGATAATCTTGAATAATAAAAACAAATCTGTTCTTATTCTAAAAAATCTAAATTCGTAACAATGAGTATTTTATTTTGTTAATAAAGGAAAATAAAACTATTTTCAGTTTTTCTCAGTAGGTAGCTTGCAAGCTTAAAGAGCTAAATATATATATATATATATATATATATATATATATATATATATATATATATGCATTCAAAAACCCTCACCCCCCTCCCCATTTTTTTTAATGTATTAATTGTTACAAAAAGCTTCCTTTTTTTTTTGAGTTTCGGTTTTTTCCTTACTTATAGCTCGTTATCATGTACTGTTGGAAAATGTATTTCAGTGATATTTTAGATCATAGTAGGCTAATTATGCTTTTCGTCTTTAGAAGAAGAATCAAAACAATATATATATATATATATATATAATGCGTTCAAACCCTCACACCCCCATTTCCTCAAAAAATAAAATTTGTTACCTTATAACCCTATTTAATAAATAAAAAATTTATCTAAAATATCCCTTTTGTTTTAAAGGCCTGTTTATATCCTGGGGGGGCAGTGTATAAAAAAAGGCCCTCCATCCCAAGAACCACCCCCCTTTTTTTTAAATAAATATTTTGTTCAAGATAATGTATATTTATAACATACAATTATTTTTTTCAACAAAAAAGAAATAAAATGAATTTTTGCGAAAATCTAAATTTTTTGTCTTTTTTTTTAAAGGAGTTATGTAAGTACAAATAAAACACAATTGAAAAGAAAGCAATATATTGCGACAAGAAAGTAATAAAGGGCCCACGGGCGTCGGTAATCAAATTCACTTGAAAATTACATATAATATGGACCATCCATCGACCACCAAGCTTCGAGTGACAGAGCCATCTGACACCTATGTTAGATCCATGGCCACGGGAAGGACGTTTAAAAGGGACTGGATTGCTTAATACAATGTCTCAGCTCATCCTACTGAATATTGTGATCTTGAATTCATACAAGTTTAGAAAATTATTTCAGAGATATAAGCACATTAAGAATTTTTAATTATATAAATAATTTGTTTATATCCATATTTTCAAAAAAAATTCAACATTTTCTGATGTACAGAGCTCAAACATTTCTAGGCAAAAACTGACTTGTGAAAAAAAATTCCTTTTTGACATTGAATCATGAATTGTAGCTCCTATTTCTATTTTTCTTTAAAATAAAAGTTTATTGCGAAAATAAATGTACAGTCCTTTCGAAAAAAAGCCTCACACCCCTGGAAAATGGTATCAGATCACAAAGAAAAGTGTCCCTCTGGTATAAAAATTGTAAAAACAGTTTCAAGGGACTTTAAAGGCCCTATTCCTGCGAAAAAATGTAAAACACTTTATTATCATCGGTCTCAATTTTTTTTATACAGTTTTCTTTTTTTTTTTTTTTTTTTTTTTTTCAACAGGGGTTGCGGGGGAACACAAAATCATATTTTTATTCTTAATGGCAAATTCTAGAAAAAAAAGGGACCATTAAAGTTCCTTTCATGGTTTTGGTCATTTTTTAAAAAAAAAAGGACCAAAAAACAAAAGGAGCTCTAAAAAAAGGACAATACAACATTTTAATTACACTTTAATTGTTGATATGGATGTAGAAAAAAAGTTCTTCTCTCTTACAAAGCATTTATTTAGCCCAGGTCTACTTCAAACAACTCCGTTAGAAAAAGAAAAAGGAAACTACAGAGTTTTGAGAAAGTATCAGCACCTGTATCCGTTAAAATATAGGGTTCATGTCCTTTAAATGAAGCCAAGGATCAAGTGCTCATACAGCATACTGAGTCAGATGAACAATGGTCAAATTTCCTTGACAATTATAATGAAGAGACTCAAACACTCGGATTGGACCCATATTTTGCATTGTTATTTAAAAAAAAAAATTCATAATAAAACCTTTATTTTTGTCTTTTTTATTATTCTTTTATTTGTTAATGTGGTGGGACAATGAATATTATAAATTGACAAAAGTTTATTAAGTATAAAATAATGATTATTTTAAATAAAAAAAATAAAACTTTTTTTTTATTAATATAGAATATAAATAACCCCCAGCGGCATCAGTGATTGTTGAACCAGATATATTTACAGAACCAATTCTTTCCCCACCATCAGAGGTCAAGGATCAAGCTACACTGTTTCTCGAGAATTCGGAGTGGCATGAGGGATTCCTTAATGATGTTTTGGGGGAAATGGCCAGCCTGGAGGACTTAAGCTGTGATATTGACAAGCTTGAGGACCCAGAGTGGGCAGATAGTTTCATGCGTGAATATTTAAGTGATGTTACAAGTAAATCTGAACCGGGTCCTCATAACGAAAGTCCATCAGAGGACAATACAGGCTGGCTCGACCAATTTTCCACAAACACCATAGAGTATATGCTATGAAATCTCATGCCATATCCCCCCAATTTGATTGAAAAGACCGGGAGTGATGTCAATGAAATTTCTCTGTCATCTTCATCCACCATTCCGCTTAATAGTAGTAGTATTAGTAGTACAACATTAGCTTATTTTTTTGGAGGCATTTTTAACCTTAACTTTACTATCACTGAATTGAGTCCTGAACAAGCAGGGCCAGGACATGAAAACAGAGTTATGTCCCTGGACTTACTTGAGTTTTATCTGTTAGGATCTGCTCTAGAGCCATTTGCAAACATACAGGGTAGATTTTAGCCTTCCCAAGGAAAACGCGAGAATTATTTTAAATGACCCTGTGAAAGTTCTCCTTAGCTATATCGACATAATTTGAGCAATTATTGATTTTTAAATCCAGAAATGGGGAGGTCGGGCGGGAATGACAGAATCTGTAAATAAAAAATTTTATCTAAAACAGGGGACATCCGGGAACATGTTTATTTTTAAATTTTCGACACGTCAACAAAAATTCTAACCCCTTCTAAAATATATCTAATAAAACATTTTATAATGGGTATATAAACTAATTTAAAAATTGGATAAATTTAGTGAGAGCGGGAGTGGGTCCACCGTTTTATACATTGAACGCATGGGTCTGAATCTCAGTAGATTTAAAAAAAACTTTATTTTAAGGGGTGGGAGGGGTAAAAAAATAAAATGCCACCCAGATTTGTCGGCTACCAAAGGAGTTCAGAGTTTGTATTTTGACACAGGGCTACAATGCTTTAAGTATGCGTTTTTAGAGGCGGCCCATAAAACATTAAAAAATGAGTCAACAATTAAAAATCTCGAGTGAATTGCTCTCAACGGTGTAAAAATTTTCAAGAAATTAATTTTTTTGTTCTTTTAGGTAAAGTATCGGGTTTCATTAAAATAAATAATCCTATTCGAAAAAGAACTTTAAATTCTGTGGGGGGGGGGGGTTGGACGCCAGGATGACATAGACTGTGTCGCTGGGGGGAAAAAACCAAATAAAATAGGGGTTTTGTTCTCAGTGAGGACACCGATAGTGGAAAATGTAAAAAATTTGGTATGGGGTATTGACCAACCTCCTAAAGATGTAAATTCCTAGGGTAATTTTTTCCCTGTCATGGCAATCAGTCGGCTCTTCTGCCGAGACAAGAACAAAGCAGAATATTTCTATTGCCCCCTGTGCCTTTACTCATATAGATCTGAGAGAACATTCTCAGATCACATGGAATATTTCAAAATTAATGGAAATCAGAGAATAGAAATGCCGGCAGAAGGCAAAGACAATTTACAGTTTAAAAATTTCCAAAATTCCCTTTTTCAATCTGATAAAGTGTCTTTGGATTGTGAAACAAGACTAGTTGAGGTATCAGACCCGCCTAGGCCAAATATAGTCAAGAACAAAAACTAGTTGCATGGTCCTATGCGCATGCCCGTCGCGATGCTAACTGTAACATGCTCTTGTAAGAGTTTTTTTTAACTAGAGCCGAGGAGGGCAGTATGGAAATGCTATTGCTGTCTTTAATAAAAACAACAACAGGGCGATTTCACGATTACGTCATACTAATTATCCGATGAAATTGTCAGATAACGAGCACCTGACGCTGGAAAAGGGGCCACTGTTCTGGTTTTGTAGGAGTATCTTAGCCCCACCAAGCACTGTGTAGGACCACATCATTTTATTGACTCCAATTCAACAGGAAAAAGTAACTTTTGGGGGTGAAATCACAATTTGCGTAATTTAAAAATTAAACAACAACTTTTTCTAGAGGTTTTTGTACAAAACTCTAAGGATAATCTGAAGTTTGTGCTGCCTGCAGTTGCACATCTTCATAAAAATTTACATTGTGACAATGCTGATGGTGCAGGGGTGATAGACAGCTTTACTTACAAAATCAGACTTAACTTCACAGAAAAGGTGCTGGTTTTGGTATTTATGTGAAACTATTTTGAAGTCTGTGTTGATTACACGAAAAAAATTCGCTTTTTAGATTCCTACAGTATTTCCCCCAATTCATTGAGCGAATTAATTCAAGTGAAGAAAAACGATGACGGCAGCAATGCTTTCCCCTTCTCAAGCAACAATTTCCAAATGATTTATATGATTTGTTAACGCTCAAGGGCATCTATCCTTATGATTATTATGTTTCCATGTCAAGATTCGTTGAGGAGACGTTTTTCTGTATTGAATCGTTTTACGAATCTTCATGATCAGAGGTGTACCCCCGATGACTACAGTATTGCTAAGAAAGTTGGAACTGAGAGGGGATTTAAAAATAGGTATGACTATTGCAAGCTGTATTTTTGGAGTGATGTGATAAGGTGGTTTGACATCATGTGTAAAAATAAAGATAAAACCAATGATGAGTTGAATCTTGAGATGGGCTATTATTTTTCTTTACCCCATCTAGTGACAGACCTCATCTTGAAAATTAGTGGGGCAAAAATTGGGCTAATCACTGAAATTGATTAGCTTCTGTTCATCGAGAGGTCAATGAGGGGGGTTTTGTTTTTCACGGAGACCGTATCTTGGAAACCGATCTAACGGGAGAGAAAAAGGGGATAAAATTGGACGCAGTTTTCCTCAATAAGAATTCTCTCTACCCCTCGGCCAAGTCCCAATATGCACTACCTTGTAGCAATTATAAATGGTTCAACGACTCTCAAACTCCACATGTCTCAAAAATTAAGTGCTGATGAGAATGGCCCGGTTGGATGTTTTTTTAAAATTGACGGAGAGATACCAGCCAAGCTTCACAATTCATTAAAAGATTTGTTTTTCACATGTATCAATATACCTGTGACTAAGGACTCTTTGAGCCTTCACAATAGGTTTTTAGTCGAGGTGGACGGATTGCATTGGGCACCTTCAAAACAAAAACTTATTGCTGACCTTCTGCCAAAAAAAACATAGTTGTACACCTTGTAGCGCTAAAATGAATGTGTAAAAACGGTTTCAACGTCACAAAGGTTCACCGAGCACTCGAGTTTAGTCGAAAACCCGATTTGAAAACATTTTTTGATACCTTTGTCGGCAAACGTTCTGCAGCAAAGACAGAAGCCGAAAAATAACTTTATAGACCCTTTTTGAATTTAGCTTTCGGCAAAATTTGTGAGAGTGTTTATGCGATGAATCGTTTTGAAGTCACGAACAATCCAGAACAATGTGATCGAATTATTGCCAATCCCAATTACTCTTATTTTACACTCCGTAGCCCAGACAGGGCACTTTTGAATCGGAAAAGAAGTTACATTGTCCTGAATAAAAATATTGCTGAAGACAGTGCTCTCCTGGAGATATAGAAAAACTTCATGTTGGAATTCTAATGCAATGTGGCTAGGGTAAGGTGGCTGGCAAAGAAGCAAGTAGAGGTCTGCGCCGGTGACACGGATTCTCTACTGCTCAGAGAAAAAACACCAACTGAACTTGATTATTTGGCGCTCGGTGAAAGTATCAGGTCACGGATGAACTACACTAATGGGGGTGGTGGCATTTACCCTGAGCTAGTAACACGTCGGGCGCCCACTCAGATTTTATTTTTTAACTCTGAACTGGGTAGTGACTAGATGTCCTATGGTATATTTGTTGGTCCGAAGGTATACTTTATACAGATATACGGCGGGGAAATCAAGAAAATTTGTGATGGAACACCCACTCGCTTTGTGGACAAGAATTTCGACAAGAGCATTTATAGGAATTGTATTGTTGAAAATACAAGTCCAAGAGCCATATTGTTGGTGATTTCTTCATTGAACTACATGAACTATAATGTATATGTAGAGAAAATAGCCCTGAAGTCCATGTCCGAAAATGTCTATGTTTGTCAAGATGGTGTGACCATCCTTCACCTTAGACAATATTTAAGTTCAGACCGGATCGAATTTATTGCCCACAGGGAAAGTCTCGGTTTAAATAAAGTCCTCTAACTAATTTCCTAAAAACCTTGGTGGGGGGGGGCCTCGCGGCCTTTGGGGGGGGGCCTCGCGGCCCGGGGGGGGGGCGGCCGACGCCAGCGCGGGGGGCGCACCTTAAAAAAAATTTTTCTTTTTTTGGACTTATAGCTGATTTTTTTTTTTCAAGTGACAATTCTAATTTATTGTTTTTTTCTCTATAAACAAAAAAAAATGTTTTTCTCTCTCTGTACCTATGTAAATGTTGTTGTATTTTTTTTATTATAAATAAATTTAAAAAAGTGTATTTTTTCAAGTGCTCTATCTAATTTAATGTTTTTTTTTTCTCTCTATAAATAAACAAAAAAAAGGGTTTTTTTTCTCCGTGTCTGTACCTATGTAAATGTTGTTGTTGTATTATTTATGTTAAATAAATTTAAAAAAGTGTATTTTTTTTTCAATGTATTGTTACTTTTTTTATGTGCATATAATAAAAGAAAAAATATGATTCTTTATTCGTCTTTGTCTTTGTCTTTGTCTTCTTGAAGAGCAGAGTAGTGGTAGTAGGGAAAAATTATTTAGTCTTAGACAATTAGGGTCTACAGTTAGTTGTCCAGGTGAACTGTTGAAAGGAACATGTATCAATTTAAAACACCGTTCAGATTATTTCTATAGGGGACATCACAGTCGGGCAAAACACCACTCTTAAATCTAATAATAAAAAAGTGTGATGAAACGTTTTCAGAAAAGCCAAAAAAAATCTACTAGTTATATATAATTTGTCAGGAGTCATATACTAAAATAAAAGCTAGTGCTCCCACCACCATGGGATCGAAGCAGATACAGTTCAAAAAAGGACTTGAGGTCATCAACATTATTGAATCAAACTCTTGGCTGATCTTTGACTATCTGACTGAATATGTAGAATAATGGTCCCAGAACATGCTACAAGTGTTTACTGTTCGCTCTCATAATGAACAGATTTCCATTAATATAGTTATACATAATATATTTCATAAGAGCAAAAGCATTTGATAAGTTACTTAGAAATGTACCAGCTAAATCATCAATAGGATAGTTTGTGATTCCCTATTACTAATATCCCTTAATCAACAACTATACTCGGTCGCCTTAAAAATTTTACTCTCAGTATACAACCAGGCAATTGATAGAAATCATGGCTACATCCTAGTGGATCTTAACCATAACAAACCTAAGGATCTGATTTTAGTCATATATATTTTTGGCAAAGGTACTACAGTATTTTTCCTGGAGAACAACAAAAAGAGCTAGTAGTTGCTATCTTGATACTGACGAAAAAGCATGAAAATAGAAACTTTTTTTCTGTTTTAATCACTTCAAAACCTCTCATTAGAAAAGTAGTGCTCAAACATGGTATTGACAATGATTTCATTAATCTAATATCTGAACTTTGTTTAAAATTTACCGACAGTAATGTTCAACTGCCAAAATTTCTTAGACAACAGAAACAGCGACATCGTTCCCTGGTATGGACACGTGCCTATGAAAAGAAAGGAAATACTTTTAAAAGAAAATGAGTTCTTCAGGCGGGCAGTAGTTTTTTCACACATTTACTGCCAATAAGTGCAGAACTTGTTAACATTTTTCTTTAGAGAATGGCAAAACCTTATAAATTGACCAAAAAAGAACTCGCTCTCTTACCTATGGAAAACTTTGAGAAGAATCTGAGTCAATTTCTCTAAATTGACACTATTGATGATGATAAAAACTGATTTTAATTCAAGATGAACTTAACCGATTGGGCAAAAAATATTAATCAAAGTCCACTGCTGCTGCTGATCCCAAATGAGAATCATTTTATTAATAATTTACTGCTGCTGCTACTGCTGGAACAAAATAAAGTACCGATTAATGGTATTAGTTTTTTTTTAAATTTGTAGATATAATGCTAAAATAATATGTAGAAAACTTTACGTGACACCTACTCTCTCTATTGGAAAGTAATCAAATTCAGGTATAGTGAAATGGGAAAATTATTATTTTTCAAGGCAAGAGATAAATTCTAATTTATTTATTGTATGACATGGTTAAAAATAGTACAGGAATATTATCATTTAATACTATTCTTTACAAATTTCTAAATATATTAAACTTCACCAAAAGTATTATTTTCCATAGACAAATTTTAAACAACATAAATGAACGTGCATCATCATCAACATTAAAAGATGAACTTGAAGAAGAAGAAGAAGATTTTAAATCAATTTTGGAAAATACTAGCACACCACTGATAGCTAGACAAAAGCGAAGACGTATCAAGTCAACGTCCCCACCACCACCACCAGCAGTATTCAGTAAACAACAGGGTAGCGGAAGGATCACAACGTGTTTAAATTCAAAATGGCTGAAGTTCTGAAAGGTGCTTATGAAAATATTGGCGAGGCGGGGAGTGTAAGCTCCCATACTACTTTTTTCAAAGTAACAGGTGTTTTCACTAAAAGTTTACAAGACTAACTACAAAATGAGCACAGTTACATTTTTCATAGAAATCATAGAGTCTATGACAATCAATATCGAAAAACTAAAGCCTTTTACACACTTGATATAATGCAATCAGATATGTTGACTCTAGATGAGCTTCAAAGACTTTACAATACACCATACCAGTATATTCTACTTAAAATCAGAGTTTTAAGTCGATCTGCTTATGCAATTAAAGAGAGATCAAAGAGAGGTGTTGAAGTTATTCAGGCCATTGAAAGTATTCTCGAAAAGGATTCATATAAAAAAATTAAAACGGATCGCGGTAGTGAATTTGTTAATCCTCATGTTGCAAAAGTACTAGAGAAATATAGTACACTGCTCTATCATACGTCACAGTCCTATAAAGGCTGCATTGGCAGAACGATTGATAAGAACTATTTGACTTTTAATTTGAAGATATTTTGCATTAAAAAATACACCGGCTTTTATTCATGATCAAGATAAAATCAGGATGATTTATAATCGACGATCTCATCGATCATTGTACAGCTATACAACAATTGACGTTCATCATTTGGATAATAATACAATTGACACATTTCTTAAACAATATTCCAATGAATCAAAAGTCAATAAGAAGAAAATTAAATTCAAGGTTGATTATACAGTAAGAATTAATAGAAAAACTAATGTTTTTGAAAAGGGGACTTACTTATGGTCCACTGAAATTTTTAACGTGTCAAAAGTACTAGACACTAAACCCATAACTTATGGCCTGAGTGATACCACATATGAGGAGAGTCTATACGTTTTTTATGACTTTGACTTACCAGAAGTTAAAATGTTAGTGAAATATATCAAATCGAAAAGATATTAAAGAGACATACTCGCGGCGGTAAGAAACAGTTACTTAGTCGATTGGTAAGATACAACTACGATTTTGATTCTGGGAGGGGCGTTGAAGATATTGACAACTCCAAATGATTTCTATGTAAATTTCATTTCTAACGTTTCCGATCCTCTCTACAATGACTTGAATAGGGCAATAGATTTTTGGACAAAACTTCCCCATACCATAAAATTTGACGGCACATATGACGTGGATATTGTCGACTGTATTATCAAAACTACATTTGATATATTGAGAAGTTGCAGTAAATGTTAAATAAAAAAAAGAGCGGTTGAATTAAGCGATGTAGGTGTAATTGCAACTTTTGACTCTACTTAAGATACTATTGCCAACATCCACTACATGGAATACAATACCATGCACGAACTTTGTTTAGTTATCAACAAAAAAATTGCAATGCTAAAAAAATGCGGTTTAAATTTAACTTACTTGACGTAGCAAATGAGTTTGTGCGTTTCAAACCAGTATGAAGCAGAAAGAATTGTCATCAATTAAAATTAACGTGAGTTTCTTTGTTTAAAAAATAGTATAATTAAGAAAGAAAATTTCAGTGGTCTTGAGCATGTTATATATTAAGACTCTGCATCTAGCTTCTCAAAGAACACTGGTATATTTTTCTAATCTTCATTTGTGGAAACATCTCTGGATTGTCATTAAATATTTCAACTCCTACGAGTTCTTGAACAAAAAACCGATCAAGAATATGTTCACCCCTAAAATATACAGAATTTTCTTTATTGTTCCGTAAACGCATCATTTCTGTAGCTCTTTAATTTAAAAATAAGACGTTAATTTGGTTATCAAAAATAACTTAAGCACGGAATGGCTATTATTAAAAGCACGAATTGACACAGTTAAAACTACAGCGAATGTGCAATTACCTAAGAAATGAACGATAGAAGAACTTCATGTTTTTGTCCTGATACTGACTGTATGTTGGTGCTTTGATTCCACGTCAAATAGGCACTGAATTGGAATACTCCAAGGGGCGTATTAGACTGTCTGGGTACGGTCTTGGTAGCTGGTTTGCTAGGCTATTTCGTTCTGCACTACCACTTGCCAGATAATATTTCGGACTTGCTGCGTCAAATTTCGCTGTCTCTAGACTACAGGACTGTGGGTCCGGAAAGAATTTCAAGGAGAGTGTTAAGGACAATATTATATCTTCAGCAAGAGCCGTTGGTGAACAGTTAAAATTTAGACGAACTGGGGGGGGGTTTAAAAGGACGCGTTCGCCTCATTCACTCATAAGTCTTCACACAGGCAGTAAGCAAAGGATATCAACAAGTATTGTCAGAAAGAAAACACAAAAGAATAAGACGCAGCAGCAGAAGAAAAAGAAGACAAAGATTCTTCGATAAAAGATAGAGGTCTTCTCTGAAAATGACTTATGTCCCCCACAAGGACTCATATCCATCAATTACTTCCTCATTGAATCTATTCAACGATGGAAACTTTGATGTCAGTGTCAAGTATGGCTACTATGAACACTTCTACCCTCAAACGCCCCTCTTGGAAAATATACAATATAAAATAATTTCCAATGACGACTAGTTCATTGATTTTACGACAACATTTATTGATTTAGGTCTAGTTATCAAGAAAAAGTAAGATAATGCACCCCCGACTGACGGGGATTGTCTTTCCTATGATAATTGTATTGTACACAATCAATTCAAACAAATTAATGTATTTATTTATGAAACATTGGTGATCACAAGTAATAATTTGTCCAACTAGGCAAGATATATACAGTTTATGCTGATGACGCCAAAAGCTTACAAGGAGTTGAGAGGAGAGTCACTTGGCGATGAATATCAAACAGGTGTTGGTACTGACGGTGGGTTGACTACTGCAGTCACACAGGAATATCAACTAGTTGTAAAATTAAATCATGAGATATTCAATATATCCCAATGGTTTCCCCCAAAAGTCAAGATCGACATAAAGTTGCGGATAGCTCCATCGAATTTCATTTTGAGAAAAATACTTCCTGCAGCACCCGATTCATATATTGTAATCACATCAGCCATTCTTAACATCCAACAACAACAAGTTATGACCTCTGTTGAAATGACAGTGGAGAAGATAAGGGACAACGTTAACAATATTAAACTTCGTGTCCACCCATCGATCACCGCTCAAAATCACAGTGCCACTAACTCTCCTAGCCATAGCGATTTATCATTTATCAATGGAGGAATCACATCGACATCGGCATTTGCGTTTGTGACGAGTGGCAGTGTCGGGGGATCCTGGACTCAATCCCCACCTGATTTCAATTTGTTTTGTATATCTCGCCGTGTGTGCAAAGTAAATGGTCTTCCACTGTACATTCTATCATTTGACAAAATCTACGATAAAACTCTAATCGATTTGAAGATGCAATTCCTAGATCATGACTCTCAAATATTTGAAAATGGAAAAACTGATTCTATTTTTTAAAAAAATCACGGGGTTGTTGTTTTGGATTTGTCAGGCATGCACGGTATAACAATAGTATGTACTGCGACTGTAAGTTTAGATCGTACATTTGACAATACTCTGGCTAAGAGTATCAAACTAATATCGCTGAGTCAATTTGAAACCTATTGGGAAATCATGCCCGATGATTGTGTTCTACTAGACCTAACACTATGAACACAAATCAAACAAACAATGTATCTACTATGGATCAAGACAAGTCTCACTAAAAGTCCTAGAGCATACCCTCGTACTTTATTGAAAAAATTCCAAGGGTTCACAATACCCTAATCATTGTTAATAGTAGTCCCTCTACTTTGACGACAGGTCATTGGCTATACATCGTTCAAACAGCTAAGAATATTTATGTGTTTTATCCTCTTGGTTTATCATGTAAAGTCAACACAACTCACATTAGCAACTGTATTGAAATCGGAGGGACAACTATTAATCAAAATAAACGAAGAGTACACGATTTAACGACTAAGACCAGCGGATTTCAAGCACTATTTTTTTTCATATTCAGATATCGTTACTACACCTACAAGCAGTTTCTTAAAATCTACTTTGAATTACCTCTATTGAACTATTTTCTTGTGGAGAATATACTTAAAAGCGTATTTACTATTGATTTTAGTGCCCTAGAAATAAAATATTCTAAGGATGTATGTAAAATTGTTTATTAATAAAAGAATTATATATACATGATAAAACGACTTTTCTACTCTTTAGATTTTATCCACTACTACTAGGTATTTGTTGACAACCGTTAGTGCGGGTAGATTATCTGAATTCACAGTGTACTGATCCTGATGTAGTGCGATGTCAGGGTCCCATTTTCTACAGTAGTTTGATTTCACTCTTTTCATATCTCTTTGTATAGTCAATGATACTAGTCTCATTCATTCTATAGAATTCACATGTTTCAATTTGCCTATTTGAAGCAATTTAACAAACAGTGTCCTCAAGTGTCGAATCACATTCCGTCAGAGCCAACTAAAAATCCGTGGGATTATATTAAAAACACCCGGTGTCTTCACAACGTTGACGTACAAATCATATTCTTTTGTTGCTCCGACAGTTAAATCATTGACCCCGGTCCTGCTCCCAGAACAATCTATAACCACGACGATACTAATCTCGTACCTGTAAACTAAAATCTCGGTGAGGATTCTGTCCAATCATACCGGGATATTTACTCTCCAACTGATTACATTTATCATAATGACAATTGGAGCATAGGTGACCTCTAGGATGAGAGTCACACACCTTTTCAAGACAGGAATTACAACCTTTAATTTGTACAGCATATCCTCTATGCAATTTACACGGGTTGCATAATCTACACTTTTCATCATACTCCTCAATCATTGTGCAATTCTCACATGATGACCAGTTGTCAAGTGAGTACATAAATAACGGAAATGTATGGAAGATTTTGCCATGTGTTGAGACTCTCATTGCCACAATGAAACTGAACTAACAACAAAAAAAAATTGTGTGAGGGAGAGAGAGAGGAGTAAATCATCTTGAGCACCATCTTTCTTATGAAAAAAAGTCCAAAATTTCTAAAAAACTAATGTTTAAAAGCATATCCATAATATCATTTTGTCGTGTCGTGATCAATATATCAATAAATTGTGTAAATTCATTTGGACAACAATTTAGAAGGTTCATACAATAGTCTAATGATGGAGAATCAGTTTTCATTATATCGACAAGCACTCTTCGAGAAAATATCTTCCTTTGAATAGACAACTCCGGAAAATCAATATATAAAAATAAACATTCTTCCACAAAAACTAGATTCCTCATGATTCGATCTTTCTCGAATCTATCCATTTTTTAGAGTCCTAACTCTCTCAAGATCAACTTCAGACTGAACAGAATTTTTTTTTTCTATTCTAGAAAATATATTCTTGTATACTTTAGAAAGAAAAAATACCATTGATTTATAATAAGTTTTATTGATCATTCTTAAAACAATTATATTAAATGATGCATTCTGTTATAATAAATATATTTAGTAATGACATATAATGATGATTTAAGTTTATTTATCTGTAGACTAATTAATTTTTAAGCAAAACAAAGCTGGTCCTTCTGCTTAAATTTGCCTAATGATATCACGTATCTAGCATACATAGTGTCCCATTCAAGACATAGTCTACAGCCAGCAGTTATTTCCACAGCTACATTAGGTACTCGTATATCGTTGCTGCTGCTGCTTTCGGTTCCATCATTAATCTCCAATAGTGTAAATGCACCACTCATTTTTTTTTCTCCACTAATATCCTTACATATAAAAACTATTCTCTTTGAATTCAATTCTCTTACTCATATGAATTGTAAAGAAAACTATTCCTTTGATTCAAATCCTAATCACCAATCGAGTTATACTCGGTCCTCTTGGCAAAGAGTGTAATGACATGTTTTACCTACCAGAAAAAACCTGTTTGGTACGGGGGCCTTGTAGAATTCATTAGAAGGACTATACTAATTTGGCTGCATACAATGCAAAATACTTCTGCGAAACTTACAAGAGGGGCTCTCCGTCTTCATGCGCATTTATATAACCCTATATATGTATATATAAGAGGCCGTACCAATATTCTACCAGATTATCTATCAAGAAACCAAGAGGGAGATGAAAATTTAAATATAGTAACTACCATAAACAGCGACCTTGTTGATACGAATATATTGTCAAAGAAAAACATATCGCTACATCAAGATAAAGATGAATTCGTTTGCAGCCATGAAAACCTTTTTATTAAATGGGGAAGAACTGCCAAAACACTTCAAACACTTTCTGAAAGAGCTAGAAAATTTAGAGTTAGATGAAGGCAAAGCTCTTTAAATAAGATATTACAGAGTGCCCTAGGAATATAGAAAAAGTTAATTAAAGGTTATTCCCGTAATTCCAAAATCACTACATAGAAAAATATTACAGATGTCGCAAGCAATAAACAGATTCCACATGAGAGAAGCGAAGACGTTTGGACGAATAAAGAAGAATTTGTATTTTCCAAAAATGTACTCCAAGGTACAAACCTTCATAAAAGGCTGTCAAGAATGTGCCAAGCAAAGATCACCACCAAAAATGCATAGGGTGGAGTTAGGTCAATACCTTACCCAATTTGGAGTAGGATAATTAATTTCGATATGGTTGTAGTAGTAGTGGTAGCAGTAGTAGCAACACTAGCGGTAGCAGTAGCAGTATTAGGGGTAGTAGCGTGAGAATATTACCTTTTTGGTCAATTCATTATCTCTCTTTTCATTTCCTGAAAGTTCCAAATTAATGTTCTCAGTCATTTCCACAGTATAAAGATATAGCAGTAAGTTTACCGCAGATAATTTCTGGCTCTTCATTCTCGGTGCGAACAAACAGCTCCTCCCACTTGTTCTTGCATTAGCGCGTACAAACAGCTCCTGTCATTTGATCTGCCATCAGTGGTCCAATTACCCAGGAACAAGTATTTTGGCAGAAACTTTCTCAAAATGCCTTTGAAACCAACTTGAGACTTCGAAACCTACTTTTAATTCCTAAAAACATCTAATAATAACATTGCACTACTAATTAGCGATTTTCATATATGTATTGAAATAAATTAATTTAAATTAGTTTCTTCAAAATTTAGTATTCCAACGTTGAAGCCAAGTTTCGCGTTCAAGAGAAATCTGACTTGTCTACCCGTGAAAAGATTTAATGTCGCTTATGTTTCTTCGTTCTCTGGAGCATTCGCACCTCGGTCCGGGTTTTTATAATGGGTGAGACAGGGAAAGATCATACTGCCTATAATTATAATATACTGTGGTCATTCCATAGTTACGGTCTTTTTACAATTCGTATACAAGTGTTTTTATTTAGTTCAACACTCCCCTCAAGATTCTCTGAAAGGCTCACCTAAATGTTCTTCATTATTTTGGAAGAATTTTTTTGCCAAGTAATTATCTCTTAAACATAATATGAATCCAGGTTGGATCTAGTGCTGGTGGAGGAATCATAAAAATTCGGTGCTGGGTAAAGAATGTAAAGCCTCGAAACCCGTTAAGGCCGGTGGTATTCTTCTGATGAGCCCTAAATGGAAGGTTTTACTTGTAAATATTTTGCTAGATTTAAGGTGCTTTTGCGGGTAATTTTACAACGACTTTGGTAATACTGTTTGGTCCTAGGTAGTTGGATGGATATGTAAGGTGAGAGCCTCATTCAAGTGCACATTTGTCTCAATTGCTGGATTAGGACAACAGTTTTTATTTTTTTTTTTTTTTTTTTTTTTTTTTTTTTTTTGCCAAGTAATTACCTCTTAAACATAATATGAATCCAGGTTGGATCTAGTGCTGATGGAGGAATCATAAAAATTCCTCCCCGACGGACTTTAACCCTGGTCCAGGTTTTACCTGAAATTGATGAGTCTGTTGTTAATTTATAATTTATTTTAAAAAAGATATTTATATATAATTTCTCTCAGTTTGAGTTACTAGGTGTTTCAATCAAGCTAGAGGAGCTTTAAATTGGTAATTGTTCCAGATACCAATAAAAGATACATCTGGATGTGTGTTCGTTTGTTCCAGAATGGTCTCTCAGTGACCTCTGGGAGTTGATTGTGGAAGCATTGAAACACTTTTTGTATGTAATTTGTAATAGCTTGACTGGTATGCATGTATTTCATAGGTTTGACCTGACATAGGGTTACCATATAGCTCTTATGGTAGAGGCGCCACCGTGCTGGGTAAAGAATGTAAAGCCTCGAAACCCGTTAAGGCCGGTGGTATTCTTCGGATGAGCCCTACATGGAAGGTTTCACTTGTAAATATTTTGCTAGATTTATGGTGCTTTTGCGGGTAATTTTACAACGACTTGGGTAATACTGTTTGGTCCTAGGTAGTTGGATGGATATGTAAGGTGAGAGCCTCATTCAAGTGCACATTTGTCTCAATTGCTGGATTAGGACAACAGTTTTTTTTTTTTTTTTTTTTTTTTTTTTTTTTTTTTTTTTTTTTTGCCAAGTAATTACCTCTTAAACATAATATGAATCCAGGTTGGATCTAGTGCTGGTGGAGGAATCATAAAAATTCCTCCCCGACGGACCTTAACCCTGGTCCAGGTTTTACCTGAAATTGATGATTATTTGGTTAATTTATCATTTATTTTAAAAAAGATTTTAATATAATTTCTCGCAGTTTGAGTTGCTAGGGGTTTCAAACAAGCTTGAGGAGCTTTAAATTGGTAATTGGTCCAGATACCAATAAAAGATACATCTGGATGTGGGTTCGTTTGTTCCAGAATGGTCTCTCAGTGACCTCTGGGAGTTGATTGTGGAAGCATTGAAACACTTTTTGTATGTAATTTTTAATAGCTTGACTGGTATGCATGTATTTCACAGGTTTGACCTGACATAGGGTTACCATATAGATCTTATGGTAGAGGCGCCACCGTGCTGGGTAAAGAATGTAAAGCCTCGAAACCCGTTAAGGCCGGTGGTATTCTTCTGATGAGCCCTAAATGGAAGGTTTTACTTGGAAATATTTTGCTAGATTTAAGGTGCTTTTGGGGGTAATTTTACAACGACTTGGGTATACTGTTTGGTCCTAGGTAGTTGGATGGATGTGTAAGGTGAGAGCCTCGTTCAAGTGCACATTTGTCTCAATTGCTGGATTAGGACGACAGTTTTTTTTTTTTTTTTTTTTTTTTTTTTTTTTTTTTTGCCAAGTAATTATCTCTTAAACATAATATGAATCCAGGTTGGATCTAGTGCTGATGGAGGAATCATAAAAATTCCTCCCCGACGGACTTTAACCCTGGTCCAGGTTTTACCTGAAAATGATGATTATGTGGTTAATTTATCATTTATTTTAAAAAAGATATTTAAATATACTTTCTCGCAGTTTGAGTAACTAGGGGTTTCAAACAATCTTGAGGAGCTTTAAATTGGTAATTGGTCAAGATACCAATAAAAGATACATCTGGATGTGTGTTCGTTTGTTCCAGAATGGTCTCTCAGTGACCTCTGGGAGTTGATTGTGGAAGCATTGAAACACTTTTTGTATGTAATTTGTAATAGCTTGACTGGTATGCATGTATTTCACAGGTTTGACCTGACATAGGGTTACCATATAGATCTTATGGTAGAGGCGCCACCGTGCTGGGTAAAGAATGTTAAGCCTCGAAACCCGTTAAGGCCGGTGGTATTCTTCTGATGAGCCCTAAATGGAAGGTTTTACTTGGAAATATTTTGCTAGATTTAAGGTGCTTTTGCGGGTAATTTTACAACGACTTGGGTATACTTTTTGGTCCTAGGTAGTTGGATGGATGTGTAAGGTGAGAGCCTCGTTCAAGTGCACATTTGTCTCAATTGCTGGATTAGGACGACAGTTTTTTTTTTTTTTTTTTTTTTTTTTTTTTTTTTTTTTTTTTTTGCCAAGTAATTATCTCTTAAACATAATATGTAAACAATGGACGAATTGCATAACTAACACCCCCTGCCCTGAGGACAGAGGGGAGAGTTGACATCCCCAAAAACATAGCTACTAGACCTTTCAACTATACTGAACAAAATGGTTATCTAAAAAATTTCGATTGGACGTGTTTGAGTAAATGATGGACGTAGGAGAGGGGGTTGGTTGACCTTCATTCACTTTTGATTCTTAAAAAGGGCACTAGAACTTTCGATTTCCAATCGAATGACCTTCTGTCAATTTTTTTACAACAGCTCTTTCCTCACCTAAGTAAATTTTGATTTTTCCATTTTTATAAATATTTTATCAGTGAGGCAAGAGAAGAACAGAAAAGGTTCAAATGACATTTTTTGTTAACTTTATATTTGGCCTTCAAATAAACTTAATTTATCTCTTTCAGTCGCATCTCACCACAAATAGACTATTCAAAACGAACAGGTCCTCCAAGAAGTTGGCATTTCTGGTATAAAGGGAATTCTGTAGAAAATCGGTGAGTTCGGCTTTTTGATTGTAATCAATATATATATGCAGGAGAAGTTTTTTTTGCATGTCTATATAAAAGTGTCAGTAAAATCGATTTTTTTTTTTTTTTAGCAAGGCAGGAAGTATATTATTATCATCTTTGCATTTTAATGTATTTCACCTCACTTGTTATGTGCTATGAATTGATTAATTTTCCAGTTACCAATGTTAAAAAATAATAATAATATCAATATTAAGAAAAACAACGATGTCTTAAACAAAAACTCGACTTTTCAAAACTTTTACCTTAGTAGTTCTTGTGAGTAAAGACTTTACATGTAACGAAAGTAGCTTCTTTCTCAAGGTCACCTGTTGGGAGCAATGAGTTCTTGCTTGGCCCGTGTTCGCTAGCAGGCAGAAATAAACTGATGAAGGTCACACACACATTTTAACCAGGAATTTCTAAGTGGATCTGTATATGTTTGATTATGCATCCGTCTTTATTTTTTTTGTGCATGGACTATGATTTATTGCACAACTGTCATCAGTTCTTTTTTAACAAAGTTGACACAATAAAACCATTTGATTAAAAAATCAACAATTTTCCTTATCTTACGATTGGAAAGACCTATTGGGAATTTTCAGGGAAGCCAATTCTTTGACGATAGTATCATCTATTTTCAATTCTGAACAATGTTTATAGTTTTTACAGAGGGATTCCTCCCCCCCCCCAGGTCAAAAGGGGTTATGGATGTTATAAAAAGTAAATAATTAGTATCTAAGCACCCATTGGGTTATCTAGTACCCATCGGTTTACACACAACATTTTTGGAACTTGCTTGGAAGTGATTGTTAGAGCCCCCCAAAAGCGTAATAGACCCAAGAAAGTACAAGTAGAAGTAGTTAAAGTATCTAAACAGCGTGGAAGATTCAGAAAAGTTGTTGAAGCTGAGATTTCACAATTCAAAGAATGCTTGCTTCCGAAAAACGAGAAACGTCAGAAAGAATCAACAATCACATGATATCGCTGACAAATATTGATATATTGAATGAATTAGATCATACTCCTTATTTTTGAGATGTTTTTTCTCGAGATAACTTACCAAAATAAATAAATAAAAAAGAATGTGGTGTAATTAATTATGACTGCATGGGATCACCTGGGACGCATTGGACTTGTTATTTCAATGATCCCAAGTATTCATTTGTAGAACCTTATGATTCTTTTGGAGTACAACCCGGAAATGAAATTGTAAACTACTTAATGACTTCAAATAAACAACTTGCTTATCATTCTACTCAAGTCTAAAATTCTAACGATGTGAATGGTGGTCATTTGTGTGTTGATTATATAAAAAGAAGTTTTAAGGGAGTGGATCCATAGAATTTTACTTAAAGTTTATTTTCAAACATAAATAGAAGAAGAACTAGAAAATAGATTATTTGTTTATCGTAGAAGTTTTAAATATTATGGAAATGTTAGTAATGCTTTCTTAGTATCTAAATTTATTTTTAGTGCTTCGGGTTTATCTGCCTTTGGTATGTTATCCCTTGCCACTTTAAATTTTGGGACAGTTCTGATTGAAATACTTGAAAAATACCTAAGAATAGTAGAAAGAAAGGCTGAGTATAAAACTGCTTATTCATTCTATTTAGAATTACTGGCTTTGAATAAATCAGGAAAATTGACCAATGATGGATGAAATGATTAAAAGGGAAAATGAATTACGGAAAACGTCACAGTTTTTTCCTCGTTAAAAATAATTTAAGAAATTTAAAATTTTTTGCTTGCAAAACCTCTCCCCCAGACTGTTTTTATTTTTATTTATTTATTTTTTTTTTTTTTGGTGCTGAGGATCTCACATCAGCCTGGGTTCTGAGGCAAACCCCGCAGGGTTTTTTTGCTTGGAGGGAAGCCTTCTGCTTCTTACTCCTTTATCCGGTGCCAAATCCTATTGACATCTCAACTGCTACACACGGTAACAGTGAGAGTCGAACTGTTGGACCGCAATCGATGATCAGTCGACTGCTTTACCAACTCGGCCAAGTTGGCCTGTGATGAGAGTTGACTATCTTTTTGTGTTTCATTTGACAAATAAGATCATTAAAAATTCTTTTAGTTTTATAATTTTTCCTTTGACTATTGAATATTTTATTTTCTTCTTTGTGTAAGAGTTTTGATTCTAAATCAGCTGATCTTGAAAAGAAATTTAAAAAAATTAGATAAAGGTATGATTTTAAAAATAGTTGAAAGAAAAAATAAAGATAATATAAATTATTTTGGTATTGATATTGAACTACCCACTAAATATTAAATTATTACATTCTATTAGTAGTATAGTAAAATATTCAAAATAAGTAAAATATACACCAATATCATATGTCAAAAGACCTGTTTTGATGATAATAGTTATGATTATAAATGCTTGAAAATATAGATTGTTCATTTGAAAATCGTGTAAATTGGGTTGAAAGGGGGGTAAATCGATGGGATAAATCGATCTAGGCGGGCAGAATCTGTGCTTTCTATACTACTTTCCAGCCAGGGGACTATAAATATAGGTTTCTCATAGCAGATATGGAAAGCAATGGTATGCCTCTGTAGTTAGAACATTGGCTCCTAGATCCTTTCCGTTTCCAACGTGGCAGAGTTATTCCAGTCCACCAATCCTTTGGAATGATCTCCGTGCACGAGACTATACAGAACAGTGTAAGGAGCTACAGCGGCAAGGCAGAAATCCCATACTTCAGGAGCTCGGCAGCTATTTCATAGAAAACGGACCCGCGGCTATTTTTCAGTTTCTTCATGGATTTATTGACTTTGTCCTGGGAGACTAGCTCTTCATTGTGGTTGCCCTCCCAGCTAGTTACCATCCAATCTCTTTTGACTCTTAAAAATCTAATTAGAACTTTCAATTTCCAATCAGATAATCCCTCTTTGAAGTTAATACGAGCATCCCTTTTATTGTTACCATATATGGCCCCAGGTCATAATTTTCAACGCCTGTCCCCAGTTCCTTGGGGGTTGTGTCGACCCCGGGGTTTTTGTTATATTATCTTTGAATAATTTTTAACAAAATGGCTGTGTCAAAAAAACTTTCGGATGTATTTTGGGGAAAAAAAAGCGGGGGAGGGGATAGTTGCCCTCCAATTACTTTTGAATCTTAAAAAGGGCACTAGAACTTCCTATTTCCAATCAAATGAGCCTATTCTGAAGTTTGTACGACGATCCCTTCAATATGAAGTGCCTCTGGTGATAAAAATTAATAATAATAATAATAATATTAAAACATTTGAGCCGTATGGCCTTTACTATAGGCAACGCTATAGTATTGTCTCGGATACTAAACCAATACATTAAAGTAATAAGTTCTATGTACGAGAAAAACATTGCTTCGGTTAAGGTAGGAAATGAGGTTAGCAGCTGGCTTCGTGTTAAGTCGGGAGTTTAGCATTTAACTTTGTCCTGAGGAGCACAGCGAAGGCAATGGGAGAACACGGAATCAATTGGGGAAGTAAAACTCTCTTAAACTTAGGTTATGCTGATGTTTTGATCCTCCTAAATGAAAATGTTGGTAAAATGAGTGAGTTTTCATTGCGTAAAAATAAGTTTGAAAATGAATGTTAAGAAGACTAAGTTAATAAGATTGGGAGCATTTGAAAGTGAAGAAGAATGTTGGCTAAAATTTGGGTTCTCCGATTCCAGTTCATATTTTTTGAAATCCCTAAAAGGCTGGTGGCAAATCCCTAGAGATCCCCATTTTTAATACCAAATCCCTAAAAGTTTCTCCATTTTCCGACTTCTTTCCAAATCACTAGTAAAGCCTTGTTATGCTGACTTTTAATAGCATTTGCTCAAGTCGATTTATTTTGCAACTCAAGACTTTCACTTGACCAAAATATCTCCTTTTGACTTTTAAAACAATGCTGGTATTTACCGGCTAGTTAAGTTCGGTTTTGATTTCTAGATTCCGAGGCCATATTTTGGATTCTGGACAATATGAAAAAAAAATGTCTTTGCTATTATTTTTTTCTTCACTGTCACGGTTTTTGCGACCCCCCTTTTCATTTGAATTAGTACGATGGATTGGCATGAATGATATCCAACCGGTCAATTTTTCAACCATTATTTTTGTTTTGACTTGTTTTCATATTGAGCTGCGTTTATGTTAATAAAAATGTTCGAAGAAAAAAGAAAAGCTATCTGTCGACAGATTTATCAAAATAAAACTGAAAATATGAACTTCAACGATAGAAAGTTGCTTAAGATGAACTTTGAGTAATACAGAAAAGGTAAAAAAATAAAACAATCCTTAGGTATTGTTCCCATTTATATAGTAAGGTGCAATAAGGCATATTGAATGTAGGAGGACGAGGAAGAGAAATAGGTTTCAATTCTGTTTTCTGTCTCGCATGACCAATCAGAGTACTTAATTGGTTGTGTAAGTAGGTAAGTGGATATGGTGGTCAAAATTAATTACTATTTTTTATTTGTTTAGTTTTGGTAATTTGGGTTTCATGGCCACAATGCTTATCATACAAAAGTGAATAAAAATCTATCTTTATTCATGATCAGATTTAGCACCTTCATCCTTTGTTCCGATGGTAGCTTAAAGCCTCGACTCTTTTCATGTGCATCAGTAGCTGCTCGTCTCCACAAATGCATGGGGAACATTTTTTAGCCCACTTCATAACCTATTTTGTTTTCAGAATTTCACGTAACGTTTCCGTTTTAAGCTTGTTCTATTTGTGCGTCTCTATGATTTTTACTGCACCAAAAAAACCTTTCGACTACAACGTTTGAGAAAAGAAGAGAAAGAACTACTATTACTGCCAATTTTTTATTTGCATATACCTTGGTTCTGGAAGTTTTTTTCTCGAAAAATCCAGACACCGGTAGGTAACCGTATCCATATTTTAAACATCGATGAGCCTTCGCTTCCTACACTCCTCTTCGGTTGCATAGTTGTAAATGTTTGCATTAAATTCGAGTTTAGATCTGCTGATGAGTTTTTATGTAAAAAGATTGTGCAGCTTTTTTCACATGCATCAGGGAGCACACCAGAATCTGATTTCAGTTTCAAGAGGGACTCCTGCCCATTTGAACCCATATAAATACTGTCGAGGGGAAAGGGTTTCAGAAGTACCAATACGTCGATACAATTGAATTAAGGTCCGTGGCCGCCACAAGTGTCCCTTTTAAGAGCGTTTTCCAGGGCTGCTCAGTTATTACTGAAAGGAGGAACCAGCTCTCGTCATTGATGTGTTGCTGTTTATTTTTCTTGGTCCTGAATAATTTCAATTTTGGGTTTTCGTGATATTCATTTACGTAGTAAAAATTTGTGTTTATTGCTTGATTTTATATTAAAACAACGAAAAATGCTCTTTATTTAAAATATTCGTCACTGAACTTTCTCAAATCCATTAGTTAGACGGAGTAAAAAACTGATTTGAAATATCGATATATACATATCAAATATCGAATATCGAAAGTAAATATATCGATAAATCGGTATATCAGATTATCGCCCAAACTAACTCTAGGTTGTACTAACTGAAATTTTTAGTATAAAGAGTAATTTCAGAGATTGATGAATCCGGGTTGCAGCGGTAGGTAGCAACCTAAAAAGAGACGATCACGTCCCATACTAAGAAACAAAATAGCCAATAACTCTTAAAAACATAGCTTACTATTAGAACTGCTTGGTCCAAAACCCATATAAAGAAAAGTTATGGTCCTTTGGCTTGAAAAACAAGAAATACCTATTGGCTTGAAAAACTACAAAAGTGGTTACAGCCACGATTTTCTGCATAGAATGCATCTTTTTTCCGTTTCTTTTCCTCCACAGCTAGCGGGATACTGGAACGTCATAGAGAGCTGGTTAATGGCTCATTTAAAAGGAAAATTGATGTATTTAAAAACTGTCTGTAATTAAAAAAAAAACTTAAAATAGAATCAATTTTCTTATGCAAACTGTATTTTTTATAACACTGGAGTAGCAAATTTTATTAACATCTTCTTGCATACGAAAATCAAAAAAGTATTTTTTAAATTATAAAAAGCATGTAGATATAGTTGTATAAATGCAGTAATTTTTTAGGGTTTTAACAAAAAATTTGAATTTTCAATAAAATAATTTCAATCAATTCCTCAGCTCAAAGTTATAATTGTCTCCTCGAACCAATTTTTTTTGGCTTAACTCCTAATGTGAGCATATCTATAACGTTGTACTATATTTTTAAATAAAGGATCTGTATAGTTCAATAATGGTAAGGAACGAACTCTGGTCCATAGTAACTGAAATATTAAAATAATTCTAGTAAATCATGATTGTAGTGGTAGCTAGCAGCCTAGTAAGATACGGTTACGACCGTTACTATAATCAGGAATGCAGCGGTAGCGACACCTTAGTAAAAGACGATCACTATCAAACTGAGGTTTAAAACACCCCATACCTTTTAAAAGTAGTGTCAGATCGAACTACAAAGTTCACTATTAGAACCGACTTGTCTGAAACCCCTATACAAGAAACTTACAGCCTTTTGCCTTGAACAACAAGGAAAATCTATTGACTTGAAAAACAAGGAAATTGCTCATTATGATGATATATTGTATCCACTGGAAGTCTTTTTCTTTCTTTTTCTCTCAAGATAGCTGGGCACTGAAACATCGTAGAGTTCTTTTGAATGGCTTATTTTAAAGGAAATTGCCACATCTAGTGCCTTTTGTAATAAAAAAAAATGTTTATTATAATAAAATCACTATAAGAAAACTATATTTTCATGTACAAGATTGATGAATGACGTTATAATCGTAGGTTGTAAAGCTTGTAGCCAAGCTTCTTGGGCCTAGTAACCACTTTACGTTTGTAATAGTTTTTTAGTATTAATAAAATGATTGATTTATTGACTGTTCCCATATATGACGTAAAAAGTAAATGCAATTTTTAGAGTTAGCCAAAATGACATCAGTATATTTTTACTACATAAAGGATAAGTATAATTCACGATACATAGGGATTAAGTAAGTTTCATTGATATCATGGTTGTAGAGATAGCTCACACCTAGTAAAAAACAAACCAGGTAACAAAGTAACTGAAAGTAAAGATAGTACAAATATCTTTTGAAAAGTTGCTTTTCTATGGTATGGTACCATATTTGACTTACTTAGCTGCCGGATTCTCCGAGCTTTGTCTCTTACTATTCAATGTACTTACTATTCAGTACTTGTCTAGCATCCAGCCTGTCAACACCCTGATATTTATCATTCGGGATGTTAACCTCTTGGTATAAAATTTTTTAGAAGAAATGGTTATGGTTAGACAAAGACTAGTCTGTCCTGAATGCAGACCAAGAATTTTTTCCAGCTCAGTTAAATGTGGAGGGTAAAACTGTTTATTTCATGTAGGAGCTTAAATCTGCAAAATTGATGCAGCTAATTGGACTGAGAGATGGTTGGGTTCTGATTTTTCCTCAAAGAACACTTCGATCTTACAGGTAAATCGTTCAAATTCACCTATTCCACGTTCCCCCTGTACCCCCCGTTCTCCTAGTTCAAGAGCTAGGATGCTTACTACCCTCAAAGAACTTAATAATGAATGACCGTTGCCCCTCCTGTCACAGAAGAAGATCCCGTCTTCCCAACACCTCCGTCATGAAGAAACATTCCCCCCTCTGGAAGCTTCCAGTAAGACTGAGGGCAACACAACTATTTTTATTGACCCTTCTTTTAGTCTTTGTACCACCACCCCTGATAGTAACTTAAACCCCTGATCACGTAAGGTATCAGTCCAGACTGAACCTTTCTCCAGTCTTCCAAGTGATGAATCAGCGCACCAGAATTCTCTTCTTAGAGATCTTGGGTGTCAAACTAAGATTTGCACTATTAAACCGGACTTCCTCAAACCAGACTTTGTCTTGTTGGAATAAAAAAACAAGCTAGAAGGGGCTTTAAAATAAATTTTGAGATTTATTTTTCACCCCCTCTCTACAATGCAATGTAATTCTTAAACCTCCTTTCTTTCTACTCAGCAAGACGAAGACGAATCCAAAAAAAAATTACACCAATCAAGTAGATGTCAAAAATCCAGAAGATTGTGTTAGTGACCGGATCTGTCGGGATAATAATACTGAAGAATCCAAAATTGTTTTGAAAGTAGTGAAGTTTTTTCTGATTCATGCAAAATTGGTTATGACTGTACTTTTAGACTCGATTATGCTTCAAGCAAGTCTCTACCAAAAAATAATCATGTTAGATGTACTAAAGAAAATTGCAAGTTTTTCAGTCATAGAAATTGATCAAAAGTGCTCTCATTATCATACAGCTATAATAGCTGCTCGTAGCCTCAAAAAATGAAATCACCGTACAAAACCTGACCTTACCAAAAGTGATATGTCCTCAAACATTTGTAAACAATCCTTAAGTGGTAATTTTAGAGCTATTTCTTGCAATTTGTTGCATTTATGTAAATTCTACCTATTAGCCAAATGTAGTATGCTTGACTCAAGCATCTTGAGTGCAATTTTAAGCATGTTAATATTTGTACCGTTTTTTCCAGTGGTCGTGGTTTTGATTGTACTAAAGCTCATGTTAAGGTTTCCCCGTTCTTTTTATCTACCCCCAGGAAAAAATTGCACCGGTCTGTAAAAGATGAAAATCTAAAAATAAAAAGATAAAAAGTGCAACAGTCACTCCTCCCTCTTTAGCCACTCTTTTTTAGTGCACCCCACCCAAGCAAAATCGCCCATCAAAGTTCGTTCAACGCAGCTCAACAATTAAAAACCCCTTCCTCCTACTAACCCCCTCCTCTTTTAATCAACTCTCGTCCCGAATCCCTGGACAAGAAAAATCCTCCTTGTTCCGTTATTATACCCAGCCTCTTCGAAAAGCCAGTATCCATCTCTCCTTCTCCTACCTTGCCAAACAACATCCATTTGCCATCTCCCCCTCCCCCTCATACAGAAGCCGTATTTCCCTTCCCAAATACAAAACGTGGCTCTATACCCTCTCCTCTCTCTTACAAACGAAAGCCTCTTTGATAGACGCGAATCACCATTCCCACCAGTGTAATCACCAGGTAAAACCCGTTTAACAGAATATCCGTATTCCACGGTAGTTCCCTGCGCAGTTGATAATATCCCCGTAAATTATTCGCAGTCCTTTTCTCTGAAGGCCGACCCAACCCCCTTTTTGATCCCGCTTCCCAAACAAACCCCAGTCTTCCTCCAAAAAAGATGGCTCTCACTCCCTCAGATCCACGTTCCCCCCGCTTCCTTCTGGCTCCCAAAACTAACACAGAAAGAAACTGCTCGTTTTAGTAACCGTTTTACTTTCCCGATATTTCTCGTTACGAACGCCGAAAGCCTGATGATTTCATGGTGAACAAATTTCATCTTATCTTAGTGGAGTATTATTAGTAGCAGTAGCCGACCTTGGTATTTTCAACGTCTCTTTCAACATACCCTGAAAATTTCAACTTAATACCCTAAGCAGTTCCTGAGATACTGCTGATACGTCCTTTTGACAACCTTCATGTACATAGTGTTTTCGATTTAGTTCAACGTCCACTCAAAATTCAATTAGACTTTCACCTTAATATCCTTTGTTTTAGTAGTAGTAGCAGTAGTACTAGCAGCAATAGTAGTAGTAAGAGTTGTAGTAGTAGTAGTAATTATAGCACTAGTAGTAGCAATATTAGTATTAATAGTAGTATAATATTAGTAGTAGTAGTAGTAGTAGTAGCAGTGTTAGCAGTAGTAGTATTAGTTATAGTATTAAAAGTAGTAGTATAAGCAGTAGTAGGAGTAGTACTAGCAGTAGTAATAGTTGTTGTAGAAGCAGCAATAGTAGAATATAAATATTGCTTTTGGTTATTTCAGCGTCTCCAACAACATGTCCTATAAGCTACAACTTAATACTCTAAGCTGTTCCTACGATATTGCTGATACATCCTTTAGACGAACTCCATTAACATCGTGTGTTTTGATTTAGGTCAACTTCCTCCTTAATATTCCCGGAAAAATTCACATTAATACTCTTATCGTTAGTAGTAGTAGTCGTATTAGTTGTAGTAGTAGTAGGATAGTAAGGATATTAGTAGCAGTAGTAGCAATATTAGAAATAGTATACACATATTATCTTATGTTCAGTTGAACATCTCCCTATATATAAACAACCTGCAAATTGCATGAAGCTATAGTTATCGGACTTTTCAACTATGTTGATTGCTATTTTAGTATATGTATCGGATGTCTTTGGGGGAACAAGGACATGAGGGGGACTTGCCCTCCAGTCAATTTTGACTCTAAAAAAAGCAAAACAACTTTTTAATTCTAGTCAAATCAGCCCTCTCAGACGTGTTACGACAACTTTTTCCATAACAACTGTCTTAGTTAAAAAACAATAATACATAGAACCTGCTGGGCTCTTTACATAGGCACCACTGTTGCGCTGCCTACGATGAATAGACTAATTAAATTCCTTATTGCAGAACAAGTGACTAATTGATAAACTTTAGGATACAAATGATCATATAGTAGTATTTTGAACTTTAAAAATTGATAGCAGAGGCAGTCTGTCATGATTGACTGAATCTATATCATCGTCTGTTCTATGTCCTCCTGAATTTAAGATCCAACCAACGGTCAAGGAATATTGGAAAAGGGCTTTTTGGAAGGGATTTTCGACTGTTTTTATGGGTTGGAACGGATTGGGAGGTAACAAGGCCCTTTCCTTGGCCAAATAGCTCAGGAACCATTTTTAAAAATACGATTTGAGATGGAAAGTTTAAATACTCATAACGATAAACAGGAAAGGAATATACAAAACAGGCTAGTTAGGGTAGGTTAACAAGCAAAACAGGGTAGGTTTTGTTCCTAATCTGAATCTTGGTGCATATTTTTTTGTTTTTCTTTGGCCTGTTCATAAGTTTGTTGGCTGTAGAATAGGAACTCATTCGATAAAAAAAAACAAAAAAAAAATGCTTACCTGCAACTTCAAAAGTCAGAAGCAGATGCTTAGCTGGTTTTTCCTGTAATATTTGTGTTTCTTTACAGTTCTTTTCTACGATGAATAAATCAATTCAATTGTACGAAAATTTACTCTAATTTTGTGTGTCTTATATTTTAGTTGGAATAAGAGCCCATTCTTTGATGGTTATTATCCTGACATGCGGGAGGTGCCCTACCTAAGGATACCCTCTGACATTCTTAGGCTTAAAGGAGATGGAGTATATGTATGTGATATAGCCATCATAACCCCAACGTATACAGCCTTTAACCCACAATGGGAGTTCTACCGAAAACGTACCACTGTTAAATTCAAAGATTTGACATTGAAATAACGTGCGCTAACCTTTTTCTATTTCGCCACGAACAGTGCTGAATTGAGTGCTATCGTCTCCGAACAATAATAAACTCAAATATATGCTGTAATTTTGTGGTTTGTAAAATATATGTCTGTTTTAGATTTCTTTTCGTTATTCCTTTGTCTCTCTAATAGAAATTCTTCATTGTAAAACAAGGATTAGTTAGGGATTAAGTTGTAAATCAACATGACTACATATATAGCTTTGTAGCTTTTTTCCAGGGGTGATCGTGTCGACCCAGCGGTTCTAAAATATCAGGAGAGGGGTCATTTGAACGGAAAGTAAAAGTTCTAGTTCCCTTTTTAAGTGACCAGAAAAATTGAAGGGCAACTAGGCGACATCCCACACCCGATTTTCCTCAAAATCGTCTGATCATAATTTTGAAATAACCATTTTGTTCAGCATACTTTAAAGGCCAAATAACTACGCCTTTGGAGATATCATAACCCCCACAGCCCCTGTAAAAAAGTTTTTCATTTAACAACTGTAAAAGCGTTATTTCATTTAACAACTGTATAGTGTTATCGTAATTTTTTATTTATGGCTTATTTGTTTTCTTGTAGAATTATTTTTCATGTTATTACATATAAATTGAATGTCATGTTATATTTTTTACATGTCATGTTATTCATGTAAACAGTAAGTGGAACGAAAAATAAGGGTCAGTCCCAGTTTCTAAGGCTATATTGAAAGAAAGATTTAGATGCCTTTGACACGTTCTTTGATGAAGGATGAAAGATTGCCAAATACGGTCCTTGTCGGCCAGCCGTCTAAGGCCAAATGAATAGCAGGTAATCCCGAATGGGATGGAAGGATTTCGTTAGGAAAGATAAAAGGGAGATGAGAACTTCTTGGGTGTAAAGAGCGAGGCTTTAAATAGATTGTGATGTAGGAAGAGCGTGCATGGATGTGTTGGCCTTTGGTGGCTTAGTGCTGTAGTAAGTTGTTAGTAGCAGCAGTAGTATTACTACTATTATTTTAACTATTACTATTATGAATGACATGATAGCTATTCTAAAGAACATGTCCAGTAAACTCTAGCAAGCTGAGTTGCAATCTGATTTATATATGGGAAACGTAGGAGGGGGATTGAAATAATAATAAGTCTGGAATCTTGCTATTTACAGATATTCCAAAAAGGGTGTCAGATGTCAACCAAAATTAATAGAAAGTAAACGTAGACGTCCTGACTATGCTGTTGGGATATCCCCACATGAAGCTCTGGGGGAGGGTGAAGGAGACCCTGTTTTCTTGTCATGAAAATGTCTAATAGAAATATTCACAGACCTTGACAAAACTGGACCGAAAATTAATAGGGCTTGGGGGGAGAGGGCTTTAAATAGATTAAGTCTAATAGTTGCGTCTCTTTGGGGTGCGCTCTGATTCTGTCGATTTTAGGAGCAGATAGTAACTAAATTTTGTTATCGTAACATTTATCAGAATGGACTATCCGATATCGATCGAACTCTATGACAATTAAGTAAACCTATGTTATTGGAGTGTTTTAGTGCTTCAAACGCCAAATAATCTGTGGGTGTCCCAAAATTGGATCATGAGGACTTTTTAAGATATGGTCTATTATATCTTAAAGAAAATCTAGCGCTGAGTGAGAGGTATTCTCGTGGCTATAATTAGGGGCTTAGGGCCCAATCCTACCTTCGGGGAAGAGGGGAAAGGAGGGGCTCCAAAATTTGCAAATTTGTAACATGGATCAGCTCTCCAAAGAATTTATTTTATAGATTGTTTTGCTGTCCTTAAAAAGGTTTGTGTTGTTGAGAAACGTCTTCGAATTATAATTGCTGATTTGAGAGCAGGCGAAGGGGCCGTGCTCCTTAGTTAATTCCAATTCCTTATGATTTCATAGCATCCCAGAATTTTCAAAAACAGCGTCCATGCTTTATTGTGGTTAAACTGAAAGATTTTCGTGAGATGAAGAAATAAGTTTCTGTGATTCAGAGCCTTAGGATAATATTAAAGAAAGGCAACAAAAATTTTTGACAAGACAACATATTTATTGGGTATAAATAAAATGGGACAGGCGTATCCCCCCCCCCCCTTCCGCCCATAAAGTTCTGCCCATAGCAAATAGCTTGATTAATCATAGCAGGATCATTGTTTTTTAAACTCCTTTGGATTTGCTTAAGAGTTGTAATCCATGAGTGAATCTCATTTGGGTATGTTAGCAACGAGATGGGAGGTGTTTATTCTACTAACAGATTTTGAAGCCTACTTGCGATAGGTCTGCTTCTACATTACTCTTCTAGAGAGCTTATTGTAGCTTGTGTACTCTCTTCTAATCTTTTTTTTTCTGTGCTTTTTCTAACGCGATTTCTAACTCTCTTATTTTGTTTTTATTTGAACTCACGATGGTATTTTCTTTATAAACTCTTAGCGTGGGAAACTATTTGAACCTTTAAAGGGTTTTAAATTACTAAAGTGAATTATTTTATAAATTGAGTAAGAATTATCTCAGTATCTCGATCTAAATCAAACAGTTCGTGGTAACGAACTGTAAGTAAGGAGCGACCCGGCTCAATAGTAACCGAAACTCTAAAAAACGGAATTTTGATACCAATAGATACAGCAAAAGAATCAAATTTTAATGCTGATTTCAAATATATAAGTTTCATCAAGTTTAGTCTTACCCATCAAAAGTTACGCACCTCAGATAATTTGGCTGGTTTTAGAAAAAAGGGGGGAAGACCTCCTAAAAATTATAGAACCTTAATGAAAATCACACCATCATATTCAGCGTATAACATAACCCTACTGTAGAGGTTTCAAGCACCTATCTACAAAAATGTGGAGCTTTGCATTTTTGGCCAGAAGAAAGATCACGGATGCGTGTTTATTTGTTTTTTTTCCCCCAGGGGTGATTGTATCAACCCAGAGGTTCTAGAATATCGTGGGAGGGCTCATTGGAACGGAAATTAAAAATTCTAGTGTCCCTTCTAAGTTACCAAAAAATGGAGGGCAACTAGCCCCCCCACGCTCATTTTTTCCCAAAGTCACCCGATCAAAATTTTGAGATAACCATTTTGTTCAGCATGGTCGAAAATATGATAACTATGTCTTTTAGGATGACTTATTCCACCGAAGTTCCTGGGGGGAGGGCTGAAAGTTATGAACTTTACCCAATGTTAACGTATATTATTGGTTATTGGGAAGTATACAGACGTTTTCAGGGGGGGGGGTTTCTGGTAGGTGGGGGGAGGCGGGTCGGGGCTATATGGGACGATCTTTCCATGAAGAAAGTTTTCATGGGGGAAGGGACATTGCTATGAAGGGGGCGCCGGATTTCCCAGCATTATTAAAGAAAAAAATCAGAAATTAAATAAAAAAAAACAAGTTTTTCAACTGAAAGTAAGGAGCAGCATCAAAACTGAAAACGGACAGAAATTATTACGTATATGATTGGGTTAACAGTAGAGGACTAAGTACATTTTGCTGAGACGTATAGGAATTACCATGCTATTTGCTTACTTTACGTTCCTTGGCACCTTTCCAGAGCATGTACTTATGGATTTGCTCGGTTTATGTTCCTTCCTGTGCTATTTGCTTACTTTACGTTCCTTGGCACCTTTCCAGAGCATGTACTTACGAATTTGCTTGGTTTATGTTCCTTCCTATGCTATTCTAAAGGTTTATGTTCCTTCCTATGCTATTTGGGGACACTATGTTCCTTCCAATGTTATTTGGGGACACTATGCTCCTTCCTATGCTATTCTAAGGGTTAATTTTCCTTCCTATGCTATTCTAAGGGCTTATGTGCCTTCCTATGCTGTTCTATGGGCTTATCTTCCTTCTTATGCTATTCTAAGGGTTTATCTTCTTTCCTATGCAATTCTAAGGAATTTATGTTCCTTCCTATGCTATTCTAAGGGTTTATGTTCCTTCCTATGCTATTCTAAGGATTTATGTTCCTTCCTAAGTTATTCTAGGAGTTTATGTTCCTTCCTTTGCTATTCTATAGCGCTATGTTCCTTCCTATGTTACTCTATGGGACCTATACGTAGAGGAGGGGGTCCGACTCCGAACAGACCCACGTGGGTCTGTCGGCATTTTTAATGCTGTCGGGGCACCAAATAAGGGCATAGCCTCCCTAGGGAGAAATTGATTGCGTAATCGTTCAATGACCTCTTTTTCCAAGGTCGATTTATTTGATGTTTCTATGTTTTATAGCTCCGGGGCGAAGGTTGCACATGCGCATTGAATTCTAACAAGAACAATGTTATTGATCTAGGACTCGAGGGGGAAGTGAATTTCCGAGAACTTGATTGCGTAATCGTTCGTGAATGTCATGGTGTCCTGAAATAGTATTTGTTGTTGTTGCTCTAGGCAATGTTATGACATTCCCGGAAACAGTTAGATCACATGTGTCCTTCTCAGTCAATCAGAGAGTCAGATCCATCCTCCTTCTCAACCAATCAGAGAGGTGCTTACACATGAGGCCCCCATTACATAAAAATTAGCAATTGATATTTAGTATATAATGGATAAGCAATGCGATTAAATTATCAGAAAGTTCCAGATCACACTAGATAGAAAATATTAAAATTATTGATGAACTTGAAGACTTGGCCGCCACAATTAGCAATGTAAGTTCTGATTTAATACATTTTTATTTTCAAAATAAAATTATTTTCCTTGATCACCCTCCAGTATAGCGGGGTAAGTCCCCCCTCCCCCCCAAATACAAACTCACTAGAAAACATAAATATATTCTTTTACCCTCAAAACCTAACCCCAACCCCCTTTGTTTTACAATCCCAAATTCTCGCAAAAAGAAATAATTATCCTTCCTTCTATATTTCCAGCTAAAGCGATCACTGACTTCTGTCAATTTTTATTGAAAATGTTGCTCTGGTTTTGACACAAGGCTCTCCGGCGCGAGGCATATAATTAGCTCTGACCCTTTCCGGCTTACAAACGCGGTCAACGGAACTGTTTCTCCGTCAAAATTAAATACATAAAATATTTTCTTTTACCCTCAAAACCTAAACCCCCCCCCCACCATTGTTTTATAATCAAATTCTCACAAAAAGAAATACCATTTCGTTAAATTCCTTCCTTCTATATTTCCAGCTAAATCCCCCCCCCACCATTGTTTTACAATCAAATTCTCGCAAAAAGACATAATTCTCCTTCCTTCTATATTTCCAGCTAAAGCGATCACTGACTTCCGTCAATTTTTAATGAAAATATCGCTCTGGTTTTGACATAATGCTCCAGCGCGAGGCCTAAAATTAGCTGTCACCCTTTTTAAAGCACTTCCTATAAAAGGTTTCTCAGATCAAAATGGGATGTTTTTCTCCTATCAAATTAAAACGGTTTCATGCAGACAATTAAGCTAGGCCTATGCAACCTGTCTAGAATTAAAGAAACAAGTTATTTTCGAATTAGGGTCTAAAAATATCCCCCTCCCTCCCCCATTGTCTTACAACCCCAAATTCTCGCAAAAAGAAATACCATTTTGATAAATTCCTTCTCTCTATATTTCCAGCTAAATCCCCCCCCCACCCCTCTAAAACAAACATCACTTTGCAATGAAAAAGAAAAAATATTCTTTTAACATCGAAAGCTAACCACCACAAAAACAAATACATTTTCTCAAATTTATTCTTTCTCTGTGACACCCTTCGCTATTAAGCCGCTAACTTGACAATACATTTCCGCAAGCATATAATTACTTTGTCACCCTTTTTCCGGTTTTGTTTACAAACGTGGTCAAGTCAATGGAACTATTCTTCTGTCAAATTAAATAGTTTTAAGCAAAAAGAGATTGCAGTATATTAACCTAGTATTTGTCAGAGAACCGGTGAAATCTCGTTATTTTCAAATTAAGATCTAACAATATATTTAGGACATTGGCGAAAGGGGGAGGGGGCCATGCCTCAATTCTATCGCCATCATTTTAAAATGAAAACAAACTGTTTCTTCACATGAGAAGTAAGAGGGGTGATTCGTTGTGTAGATATGTATACCCTTTGACAAGAAAACTAATGTGTAAATATATGCGTTGCGTCTATAGGCATGTTTTTAATTTTTTTCAGGCTTTCTTTCGATAGAGTTTCTTTTATATTCCCGGGAGGGGAGCGTGAATCCAGGATTTTTTTCTGGGGAGGAGGTTAGCACTTTTAATAGTGACAAAATAGAAAAGATAATTGTTTCTTACCTTAATTGCTTCTTCATCATTTAGTGATTTTAGCTATAACATTGAATAAAGGGTAGTAAGATATACCTTTCAATTGAATAAAGCATAAGATTAACTCAATGAATGTGTAGAATTAGTTTTGGTTAATTTTCATAGATTTAGGGGGAGAGAATATGGGTTTTTTGCTTGAATAAAATGCGATGCTTTTCTAAAAAAAATCGTAGTTAATAACTTTATTTATGTAAAAAAAAAAAGGGGCAAATTATTTTGATACTAATTTTTTCTCTTCTTTTTAAGTCCAATTGGGAAGAATGTGTGCCCCCTCCTTCCATGAAAGCCAGAGAGGGCGAGGCAGCCCCATCAGTGCCAGCCCCAATGCAGCCTGGCAGAAAGTTAAAGAGAGAGTGGATAGCTTCTTATAATATGGTGAACCCTGCCGAAGCTATGCACGATCGTGAAATAGCCGGCCAAGTCGCGCAAGAACATAGTGACGCCGCCCCATCCATCCTCCAACACGCACTACCCGGGCCATCTGGCACCCAAGTGCAGCCGGGATATAAAAATGTAAGCATTTTTTCCTACCTTTCTATTTCTTCCAATTTTTAGTCCTTTTCAATCCCAATATAAACTTATATCTGTGAGATATTAACCTCGAATTAGATATATAAATGTAATTTTTTGCATAGAAAACGCTCTTTTCTAATCTTTGCTATCTTTTCAATATTTCATAAATGAATATTGTTAAGTACTGTCTATTAATAATCACCGCTATTGAAACTCAAAATGAAATTTTTTCTAATATTTAATATCTTCTCTGCATTCCCCCATCTCGCTTCGCCGCTATCACATGAGAGAATATTGTTCATTTGTAATGTAAATTAATTCTCAAAAAGTGAAACTCGAAATTCACCATTTTTCACAATTTATAATGATAATGTTTAAAGGGACGGACATGAGAGATTCTTCGCATTTATATATCTTTCGAAGATGGACCCTCCACCGTTCGCACGGATCTTTTAAAATAACTTTCAATCTTACAAAGCCT